>NW_010248058.1:13896-51081 GCF_000690775.1 Eurypyga helias
CTGAACCACAATTCAATACGGACATGTAATATCATAGGAGAGAAGCTGTGCAGAGCTGGCGTGTTCACACCGCGTGGGTGAGAGACAGCCAATACTGAGTCTTTGCCCTTTGTCTAGGCACTCCAACAAGGCTTTCTTTGCCTTAGTATGCAGAAGGGCAGATGAGGTATCTTGTTTAAAGTCTATACTAGCAATAGCTATAGATAATCAGCCATGGTGTGAGGCTGGAAAAGGAGGTAAAGTTGGCTGATTTTAAAAAAATACTACTAGGAAATCTGTACACTCAGCAGAGTCAGATGGCCTGTGTCACATAAACTTAAGAAATTACATCTGAAGCTAGTTTTATTGCCTTCTTTTCAATGAAATATTTGGATATTCAAGCCCATTCCCACAGTTCTTGAAGATAAACAGCTCCTGATGTCATTGTGGAGTTCTATTTTCAGAAAGCTTTATTTATTTCTAAGTGGTTTAATGTGCATCTGTTTACATAAATATTTAGATTTGTGAAAAGCACATCCTGCTCAAGCTGGTCTGATAAACAGAAGTCAGCTGTTACTCCTTTTCCACTCCTGACTCCACTTGGAGTGTTGCCTATTCCCGAGCTCTCGTTTATAATGCAGTCATTGTGCTTAGAACCAGCAGTTTATAAACACATGCTCGAAAAATGTAGTCTGGCTTTCCAGCAAAATATTTCAATAGCTCTTTTATCATTAAATTGCACTACAGTTGGTATGGCTCAGTGCACTAAAAGTTTACATTGCTCTACAAGGCCTATGCAGTATACGTATGACAGGATTAGCAAAACTGGGAGGTGATCAGGAAGAGTGCCCATTAGAGACAGACACATAAAAATATTCATATTGAGCTAAGAGTTACCTCTACAAATTACTTCACTGATGATAGAAGCAGAGTTTATGGAGCATAGGATTCAACACCCAAATCTCCCAGTGGCTCATCTCTTTGACCTACAAACTCATCGTTATTCTTGCTTCACACAGAAGAAAACTTAGTACAGGAAAATAAACAAGAGAGGGAAGGTGGATCTTCCTACAATGTGAAGGCTGAACTAGGAGTTAGAAGGTCTGGACTGAGCTTCCACATTTGCCACAAAGAGCTTGTGTGAGCTTGGAATAGTCTCTTAGATCCTAGGCCAGTAACATACTCTGCACAACTCACTGACTTCAGTATCTAGCAAGACTTGAGTTGTATGTGACATCCTAAATCTACTGAGATTTTTCCTGTTAGTCTAGCTGCTACAATAAAGCTTTCTCTTACCTCAGAAAAATACAATATATGTGTTCTTTCTTTTACATATATATATGTGTGTATATATATGTCCTATTATATATATATATACACACAATACATATATTGTATATATATGTAAGAGGAAACCATCTTTGTTTTCCACCTAGAATTACACTGGACACCTTCTTGTTGTTACTTAGTACCTATCCAATAAAACATAGCAGTTCTGTGATCCAAATTCCCTGAAGTCACAGCTTCATCCACATGTATCTTTCTTGTCAAACATCATAGTTACATTTTTGTATATGCCAGACTTCTGGAGGTGAGCAGTTAGGAACATTTTATAGTCCAATAAGTGGATGATACATCATAAGATTCTGAGACATGCTCCTCATGATCTAGTTTCTGCATTTTTAAAATTAAGATAATGAAAAACTTCTCCATTAAAAAGAGACACCTGAGGATAGGCTGTTTCTTTAATGCTTTTGAAAATGGAATCCCAAATTCTGCAGGAAAAGCAAAATTTATACATGTACCTAGCTCAGTTGTTTCCAAAGTTCTTATTATACATGAAACTCATGTACTAGCAATAAAATCTTCAAACCCAGTCATCATTTGCCTAAACCAGTTGTCTGTGAAGTCAGCAATGGCTGAGTCTAGTTACTGGCTTAGTTTAAATCACCAGGACACTCCTGGAGCAAATCTCTCCTTTGTCCCTGCACTCTATTGATTTGGAGCATGTGAACTGGGTCTTTTTCAGCAGAACTTAAGCCCAAGTTTCATCCAGCCACAGGGGTATGCAGGCCACGGGACCATGAGACAGCTGGTCTGAAGTAAAACATCTCAAAATGCATACACTGTAGCCTCTGCTTTTTTCTACAGTTAAATTTCTGCTGGCCCTCAATATTTCTCAATGAAGACACCAGCAATGAGATTTTGGGGCTTTGCTCCTCACAACCTCTATGCAGAGCTAGGTTTCTGACCTAGTTAGTTTTTCCTGTTTCAGACAGTTGCTATATAGTGAAAACAAAGATTTTTGGAGAGGAGGGAAGCATTTTCCAGCTCTTTCTTTACCTTTCCAATAACTTTTCAATTCATAACTTTCTTCAAAGCTTTTACTTTCATGCTCCCAAAGAACCATCCCTAACAATACATCTGCGGATAATAATAATAATTTTTAAAAGTTTGAATAAAATGTCAATGTGTATTTTTTCATACAAGTTTGGGTTTACATACAAATACTTACTATTTGTTCTCAGCAAAGCCTGAAAATTTTGATCATCTTCAGAAAGCCATACAACAGATATGAATTACACAAACGACTACTCAGCTTTCGTTTTTTTTCAATTAAGCATGGGAATTCAATATAAATGCATCCGTTTGCATCTTAATATGTTGATACCTGGGTCAGTTTTACCACTTCTTTGAAAAGAATTTCACTTTAGGTCAAACTCCATACTTCAAAAGCAAAATATTTACAGATATGCTGATATCCAAAATCCTGTTATTCAGTAACTACAACAAATGAAGTCTTATTTTAAATATTTTTGTTCAAAATACTGTGTTGATATTTTACATTTTTAACAGAAAATATTCCCAGTGGTGGATAATTTCATTTGCCAGAGACTTTCCCTCCTCCCACTTCCCTCAGTTTTCACAATCAACATCAAGAGAGTTATTTCTTTCTTTTACTAGATGCACATCAATCGCGTTTGAAGGGAGCATTGGGAATCTCCCGATGAGTTCCAGATGTTTGGCCACTGAAACACTAAATGCTTGCACCATGGAAAATCTTTCCAGGTGTTTGCAGTTTCATGCATTGTTGCACAACAGGGATGATAAAGCTATTTCCATGAAGGAGAGCCACACTTAACCACAGGCGTGCAAACAAGAGAATACCCAGAGCAACTGTGACCACGGCAGAAGTAAAAAATCCGAGTGTAACACCACTGCTACGTGTTTGTACAGTGTGCTGGGCAAGAACCTCGCGGCGCAGGAAGCACTGAAGCATATGAACAGTCCTGCAGAGTCAGGCAGGATCATTCATATTTGATGTATGAGGAGATTGGGAAAGTTCAACCTTTCCAAGGCAGCCTAACCGGAGATGCTCACCAACGTGAGCTTTAGTTTCTCTTTCAGAGGCAACATTGACAGTAGAGGGAAATAGGAAATACTAGTTTGAAATACAATGTATTCCATACTTCAGAACTTGCAACCTGAACCATGACTTACACCGTATTTAAGACATAACCAACAGTTTCTGGACCCTCCATAACCCACTTAATTCACCTAAAGCAAACAACCCTGGTCTGAAAATTGAGAGGTATAAGTCAAATGACAGATCTAAAATTAAAGGATATTTACTTTAGTACATAAATAACATGAAAGTCCAAGTTATTTAAGCAAAGACAGTGCCAGAGACTGAATCGGCGTTCCCAATATTTTGATATATTTTGTCAGTTTGTGAATATCATCCTTAAAATGTAATGGGCACAACTTACAGCATTCAGCTTCTTCAGGTTAAAGCCATAAGCTACATATACCATTAATTAGTGTTCTAGAATTTTATTATTATTGTCCAAAGCATTGACATGAATGAATAATTAAAAAGTTGTGACTGAATAATATTATGGTTAAGTTTAGGATTTTTTCTGAAAATATATGTAAGAAGCACAAAAGGAGGGGAAAAAATATCCATCTAACTGGTTAACTACTAAGTAAATATTTTATTTTTAAAAGAAAAGTTCTTTCTGATTTTAAAATAGAGATTCAAAATTCTGGGTCAGAAGCACATACACTTAGGAAAAAAAAAAAAAACCACACCACAGAGAAAATACTTCAAATTCTCATATTTGCAGTAGTCTCTTATCTGAAAGGGAATCAGAGAATGGTTTGGTTTGGAAGGAACCTTAAAGACCATCCAGTGTAATGGGCAGGGATACCTTCCACTAGACCAGGTTGCTTGAAGTTGAATTGAACTAATCAATTCAAAGTTGAAGAATTCACAGCCATCTGAAAGATTTCAGTTGTCTTTTTTTTTTTTTTGTATGCTCCAGGTGTGTTTGTTTCTGCATTGCTAAGCTATGAATCTTTTAAAAATCAGAAGCAAGCTTTTTGCATTTATGCTAGGAGAGGCTAAACACAGCAACAAACAACCAGCAAACGAAAAACCCTTAAAGCTGCATATAGGATAAACGATCAGATATGTGTTATTCAGCATAGGCCAGTAGCTGATCACTCCAAGTTTCAATGCAAATTTAGCATTTATAAGGCTTGCTGCAGCTCAGATCTTTACAAACACGTCAAATTCCAAATCTGAGTGTCCCAACCCTAGCACATATCACTGTTCATTAGGCTTTAAGAAGGTACTTGACAAAGAATCACCTTGCCTTCTTTTAAATGTCATTTTGGTTTAGACTCACTAACATATTTTAAACTTTTTTTTTTAATATATATTAGTTATCACCTCACAAAACTTTTAAGTCAGATTTTGGGTTGTGGGTTTGTTTTCTTTTATTATTTGAGCACTGTGCACATATTTCATAAGAGAACAGAACATAGTATACGTTTATGAAATTTCCAAAACTAAACCATATGGTTAGATCCAGGTTAGGGTACTGCAAGACAGCTACAGACACTTTTGGGGGCAAACAGGAACATCAGTGAAATGGAATTGTGTCAAAAGCACGTGGTTGTTTCTATCCCAAATTAAACTGATTTGAAATGTTTCAAAGGCAGCTGGTAATCCACTTCAAGCATTATCTCCTGAAGACACAATCTCACAAACTGCATACTCTGAACAACCACTTTAATTACATGAGCTATATAGTACAGTAAAGGTAATATAGAACAAAAAGTGTTCTTGAATAATACATCATCCAAGCAAGTTTAACTAATTCAAAGTAAGAGAGCATGAAGAGAAAAGAAGACATCAAAGATCAGAGGAGTAATTTGATTTGTTTTCATTATTCTATGCATTTCTTAGCTGACTCATGACAGATCAGTATAATTTATTTGCATTTTTATTTCAGGACTATTTGTATGTTTGGTCGTTGCTTAAACACAATCAATGGACAATCGAATTTTTTTTTAATTTGAAAAAGACAAAAATTTCAGGTTTCTGTATTTCTCAGTACGGACTTAAAAGGTCAGTAGGATTCTTCAGAATTTCAAGGGCTATTTGACTGATCTAATCACAAGATGATGATAGATATTTTTAAAGGAATTCAATGAAAGTCAGTACCTAAACCACTTCAGTTCCTTTGAAATAATTTTTAAAGGTAGACAAAATGTCACACTATTGTGCTTTTATGGGTAGGAGAAAGGGAGCAATATATGAGACAAAATGATCAGCATGCAGCAGATAAGAGCAAGATCATTATTCCAATATCTGAATTATTCAGCTCATTAAGGACCAGAAAATTTAGTCAACATCTTAGCTATTCATTTAAATTCCCTCCTGTAGGACCAACCAGTTTCAGTTCAGACAAATCACTTCTCCACACCAGGCCAACAAATACTAGCTCTATAAATTTCTAGGTTTAAATTTCAGAAGGCAATCAGTAATTGCAAGTGCATCGGCTTTTATCTGCCCTGTCTGAGATACCTCAGGGAAAAAAAAAAAATTTTTTTTTTTTTTTTACAAGGTGCTGAGCATCTCTACAATAAAAACTGAATCGCCGTCTAATACTGAGGATTCTGAACTTCAATCATTTATGAGTTAAGTCACTTTTGAAATCTAAGATAAAATTTTCCTCAGTGTCGTTCAATGAAGGTATGTGCTTTTATCCTATATTTGATTGTAGTCCCACAAGACATCTTTTTTACCTTTTTGTTTTCTGTTGGTTGAGGTTATTTTGTTTGGTTTTTTTAAACCATGATCTCTTCCTTGTTCTGTTTTACTGTGGAACTCCATGACCAATTATACTGTACTGGTTCAATAATGCATAAATCAGTTTTGACAGTCAAATTAATACAGCATTTCCTCTAAAGCACTCCCCCCAGATATAATACCCCTAGCAAGATCTGTTAACTCGTATGATCTTATAAGAGACCTCTGATAAATAAGACACTTTCGGAATAGTAGAAGCTGTGGCTATATTAATGTGAGCTGAACAGGTAACAGGATCGCTCAGTCCAAGTTGTGCGAGATATACAACTAGGTATTTTAATTCTTCATCTTCTCATACTCCAGATACATTTAAAGCAAATACTCAGTATTTTCCCACTATTTTTCCCCTCCCGTATGACTCCATCAACAGTCCCAATATTGTGGGATAGAGTACCACGTCATGTCCACTTACTTACACAGGGAACTAAACCAGCTTACATTATTCAGTATTATGTATTCGAAATAGCATTGCTTATCCTGATTAACATAGGGCATGCAAGAATATGCATCAGCCATATACTGGATGGGTTGATCCAGCACCTCCAAATAACAGATCCACACAAAACAGCAAGTGTCTGACTCATTTTAAGTTTCCAAGAATGTTTCAGACTTCACAGATGTTTTTGAGTAACTTTGATATGCCCAATGAAACGATACAGCTGTCGATTAATTCAAACTGCCAGCATTTTTAAAGGTAATATTTTCACAAATAAGAAACATCAAACGTTAGGAAAACATAACATTTCTTCACAATTATTGACCATAGAACAAAAAAATTTAAACTATCTCCTGAGACTGATTTCTCTTTTGGTATTTTTTTAAGCAACCACTAACAAATTAATAAGTTTTCAACCAATAAGATGTTTGTATTTCAGGTATTTATTGAGTTTTCTTTCAAATTGTGCATATGAAAAGGTAAATCACGTTGTGATTTCTCCTCTGACTTAACTGTTTTTTTTCTTTTCTGGGTGGAGGAGAAGCACAAAAAAAGCAAATTCTCCAGCATATTAACTCAGAAGAATAACTATGTCATAACTGAGGGACTTTCCATATTAAATAAACTAAAGATTACAGGAGGGTTTATTTCTCATGAGAGTTATGGTCACTTTTCCAGACAAAATTTGTATTAGTAAAAATAGTATCCAATACCTCTTCCTTGTAAAATCCAAGGCTAATTGAATTTCATTAAAATATCCACAATGAACTTTAATTAAACTAGTATTTTTCTTGTAGATGTCACAAGTTATAATTAAGGAGGTAGTGCTATTAAACAATACATAAAGCAAGAAGCAAATTATTCTAAAGGCTATGTTTTATAAGGTATATGGAGTAACATTTTCTGACAGTCTTGCATGAAAAGATTTCTTTTACTATCTCCTTTTTTCACCACTGATTCATTTTTATTATTAATTAATCCCTCCCCCTCTCTCTCTGTAACCATTTGACCCTTTGCTTGGTGTTTCAATTAGATATTCTCATTTATTCAAGGGTGATTTTTCCTCATCCCCCTCTCCTCTCCCTGAAATGTAGTACGGTACATTCAGATAACAGATTTAAGTATATATTCGTGTCATGGATGGCATTCTCAATGTGAATTTATTGGCTGTTTTTGTTACTCATCAACACTGGGATTGTCCTCCCTCATACATGCCCTTCTCCTCCTGCTTACCTTGGGGAGATTCCCAAGGCAGATGTTATAGGTAGGGCTCCCTCCTCCCCCAACTCCAACATATCATAAAGCAGATTGCAACACACCATTAACCTCCACTGCTAGTATATCTTACAAAGAAGAGACAGGGCCAAATTCCTCTGGTCTCATCATTTCAAGTACCACCACTGAGCTGAGTTACAACACAAGACGGAGACCAGGAACTTACGATGGAAAGCTGCTATTGTGATACATACTTTGGACTTAATTCTGTCCTCACCATTCAAGACCACAGAGAAAGGTTGCATGGTCAAGACAGAATTAGCTGCAAATCATGTTTCATTGTGAAAGCAAAAAAAAGCCATCACGTTCTGGCAGTATCTGCTCACAGCACATAGGCCAAGGCTACGTCTAAAATTTCCATTACAAACTTCATCTTTACTTACAAGACAAAGCAAACTTGGTACTGAATTCCGGAACCCATGAAAGTACTTTGATGTGAAGCTGTTTTAACAAAATTAACAAGGATGAAACAATAAGTAAACAAATAAACAATCCTACAAGGTGTGGTTGTTCCTATCTCCTTTTAAGGAAAAATAAAAGGCAAAAAAACCCAAACTTAGCTGAGTTAAAGCCATAGGTATAAATTTTTCATTATAAATACTGTAAAGATATTTGGTTGAAATTACACGTGCATCGAGATTTTTAACAAGCTATCCTAATATTCACATCATTATTAACCTCTCAGCATGACATACTGCAGCTATAGGTCCCCTGTCAAATGTTTGTTCTTTTGCTTAATAATGTTAACAGGCTATTCACAGATTTGGGGTCTATACTTGGTATTACTACATAACAGATGTAAGATATTTCAAATTATCTTAGAAGTAACATTTTGGAAGTGCTGCAGTGTATTACCTCTATGTATATTGCCTGGTCTTTAGCAGCAATGCTGGTAAGTGTCCTATCGATTCAATCACAGTAAAATTTGGGAAATAAAATATTGTAAATCCCATGATACAAGACTGAGGCCAGTAATGGTTCTGAAATTAATTGGGAGTTAATCTTGGAAAGTCAATATTAGCATTGTCCCTGTCACTAGTTGTGCTAGTGACAGCTATCAATTGTGCTGTGGCAAAGCCTAAGAGCATCAGTTATTGACAAAGATCTCAGCTTGCTGGGTGCTTTCCTAATAAAAGACAGAGGTTGCCATTTTTGTCAAATAGCAAACATTCATGTAAGCTCACAGCAACAGAGTAACACTTTAAAGATACGCTAACTGTTCTGGAAAAAGGCATATTTTCCTGCATATTTAGAATCTGATCCATCATACCTTTTTATTGAGTTAACTACATACTGAGATACTCTTCCAAGCCCTTTTTGTGGATTTCAAGCCTTCAACTTCAGCTAAACCTATATTCAATATTAAATAGACTGCTTTTTAATTACTGTATGAGTGCAAATCTTTTATTGCTTATTGCTGATTAATAACTCGAGAAAACTGCTGGAGAGGAAAGAATAACAAAAATAGGAGTTAGGACCAATAATAATTTAACAATATAGATTAAAACATGGTGTAATCTAAAATTATTCTCTTCCCTCATTGTCTGCATGAAGCAACTTCCTGCTATCATACACAGTACAACTGCATAAATTTAAAGGGAAGGTGTCCAAATAAAGGGTAGAAGCAAGTAGTCTTCCTTTAAAAAGAAATAAATGCTGTAATAATGTAATATACCATATTTAAGATATCCTTTCAAAGGGACGCTACACATCAATATACTATCTAAATATAAGTAGCTTATAAGTCATTAAAAACATTGCTTCATTCATTTAAACTGTTACCTGACTACCCTTTTACCTACCCTCAGGTCCTAAAAATTGTATACTGCCAGTGCAAAATATCAATTAACTTTCTTCTTTTCAAAGTATAACTCTAGTTCAGTCTAACCAAGAGTATTATAAACATGTGAATTTGGTGGTAAGTTGACTTTTTCTTTTTTAGACAGGTTAAATTATCCCCTACTGCAGCATAATTAAACCATGTAGCGCAATAAAAGTAAATGTAGAGGGAACTCAAGCCAGTAATTTTAATTTGCCCATTCTCATGTCACTAACACGTCTCAATCTTAAATAAATGCAGCCAGCCCCAAATGAGTATTAACACCCTAATAATCACTCACTTGGTTCTCCTGATTTAGAGTTTAACCAGTCTAAACCTAGGCTTGGGACTGTATCACAAAAGTTTTCCAAAGATCAGAATGTCAATCTCTACCCTTCCTACCTGTATATAAACATGAACACACATATACACTTTTCATCATTATGACTTCTCTGAAGGAGAGCAATATCCAAGGGTTGATTCAGGTTCCTTTTGACCTCTGCGGACTATATATCCATACTGTCAAATAAATTACCTTCCTCATTGGCTCTAAGCCCCTGTTGACACTGCATGTAACCCCAGATGTCTCTAAGATTCCTTCTAGAGCAAGCATTTAAAAAAAAAAAAAAAGAAAACCTGGAACCTGCCAACGGTTCACTCAAGATTCCTAATGTCTGGGACCTGGTAAGATGATTCATACTACTCAAAGCAAGGTTTGGAGCTAGACTACACCACGTTCGATCCCATGCCTGGGTCAGTCTTTTAAACGTCCCCACGTAGCCTTGTCCCTTCAAACACCTCATGAGCCATTCATGGCATGCAACACAAGTCCTCTTAGGCATGCTATAAACCCACAATTTATTCAAGATGCGAGATATTCTTTCCATGACGCAGACACTTAGAACTAAAAATAACTATAGCTGCATCTTTGTGCAGTCCAGGCCTCGATGGAAATCCAGGCTGAGTACACCAGGCCATGAAACTGCAGGCAGACTAATGGGAGGGGACAGCCTTAGCAATGGCTGTCGCTTTCCACTCTTTGACACAGGATCAGGGAACACCTATTCATAGCACTGTGGCAGTCAAGTAGTTTGAAAATGCAGAGAATTTGCAATATAAACATGTAGATACTGATTCATAGATTCACAGAGTGGTAGGGGTTGGAAGGAACCTCTAGAGATCATCTAGTCCAACCCCTCTGCCAGAGTAGAATCACCTAGAGCAGATCACACAGGAACAAGTCCAGGCAGCTTTTGAAAGTCTCCAGGGAAGGAGACTCCAGCACCTCTCTGGGCAGCCTGATCCGGTGCTCTGTCACCCTCACAGTGAAGAAGGGTTTCCTCATGTTCAGGTTGAACCTTCTGTTTTCCAGTTTATGGCCATTGCCCCTCATCACTGGACGCCACTGAGAAGAGCCTGACCCCATCTTCCTGACACCCACCCTTCAGGTATTGATAAGCATTGGTAAGATCCCCCCTCAGCCTCCTGTTCTCCAAGCTAAACAGACCCAGTTCTCTCAGCCTTTCCTCATATGTCGATATTGAGGACATTTCTGGAATATGAATGGAGATAGCTTATCCTAAGTTTGACCTCTGTGAATATGAATATGACATAATTACTAATTTTTTTTTTTTTCCTGTTGGCTTTGTACATTTCCACCACATTTTTCATTTTACCTTGTTATCAGTACAATTCACATGCAAGTTTTCTAACTTTTCGGTGAAGCCCCAGTTCTGGGACACTTTCAGAGCCTGTCTTCTCAGAACAGAGATATTATTTTGAGTGGAAAATGTGACTTCCAATTGACTATAATTCTTTCATCCTAAGAGGTCTTGCATTTGGAAGACAACTCTAGCCCAGGTTGAGAGCACTACAAAACTCCCAATTGTTTCAACCAACTTTGAAATAGACTAAATTAAAATTAGATTTTTATTTAACTGCAAGACTATACTACAAAATATTTTTGCATGCTATTCAGATATTTCATTAACAGCAGATTAATGAGTTTCATTATTATGGGAGTTTAGACTCATTACCTGAAGGCTTTGGCAGATGGTTTTGTGCATGTTCAAGTTAGTTAGCTTATGTTTAAGGTCCTTCTAGTCACAGCTCTCTCCTGTGTGTTTTCCTGTTCAGAGTTAAAAATAAATAGCTGTAAAAAACCCAAACAAAATAAACATACACACACACGACCCAAAACAAACTAGCAAAAAGGAAACCCCACTTCTTGAAATAAAATAGTAAAATATCTGTAAACAACGAGGAAAATGACATGGTGGAGAGAGGATAAGGAAATTAAATACTTTCACACCAAAAATATTCAGTCTTGGGAGATGTCCTGATAAGCTTTAACCCTTTGGCTATATCTGTATCTGAGTTAGCAAGCTAAGCAAAGCCTAGGCACATTTTCTGGCCTGAAGGCCAACTGGCACAGCCAGGCCACACACATCTGTAACAACCTTTTAGACTCCAAACTAGGATTGCAACAGATAAGCTGCCTTGCCCACAGCAGGATTGAGTCCTTGCCCAGGACTGGCAAAGGTTACCAGCTCAGCTGGGTTACCAACAGATAGGTTACACAGGTGGTTAGCTTAAGCACAACCAGAAAAAACATGAATTGCCAAGCAGAGAGACATATGAACACTTCTCTCTTGAGTGTGAAACCAAGACAGCCCAGATCATAGTGGAATATATGTAACTCAAGCAGCTGGTAGCTCAGGCAATGAACGCTAATCAGATAGAGCACATCACTGTCACAGAAACTGGGTGGATGACACTAAAAAGCAATAAAGCCTGCCAGTTCTGAAAATGAACTATTTCAAAGACTGGTAGACACATAGTTCTGACTACAATATTAAGGGAATCAGTGCACTGAGCAGCAGAGTGCAAAAGTTGAGATCATTTTGTTGATTTAAAAACAGAATGCTGAAAGAACACATAATATACTATTATATCTCTGGCTTTAAACTTGAACTCAGCATAAATTATTTCAGGAATGTTTAGCGCAGCCTCTTTTTATATCTCCAGTGCAAAATCTATTTTGATTGCATGGCCCTGGAACAAGTCTGTTATTTTTCACATTTTATCGTTTTTGGAACCAGTATGCTACAGCACAGCTTTCTTATCTTTCAACCCCCACCCCACCCCCCTTAAGGCAAAAATAAAACACACTGCACCACTTGTAAAAGCAGAAAGGCAGGCTGGAGTGGAAATCTCCATCCACTGAGGAAAGGGTTTGTATCTCCAAAGGAAAACAAAAACAATGACTGAGGTTAATCTACCATACATGCTACAGCACATACTCCATAGCTCAGCCATCATCTTTAACACAGCAAACTGTCAAAAGGCAAAGCTGTGAGTCTTTGTAAAGGAGACTAAAAAAACCCAAAAAAGTTTAAAACAACAAAAAAAAAGAAGGTAGTGATGCAACAAATAAGACGCCACCACCACAATTAAAAGCATTAATGATGTAATTTTGGAATAACATCACTCTACCCACCTGACATCAAATCTGGATGTACCAACAGGATCATATACACAACTGACATACCACAGCAAGAACCTGAGATGAGATTTACATACTCTAATTGATTTCAGCAATAAAATTAAAAGAGTGTCAAAATACAGATTAAGATCCAGAAAAGCACCCTTCATGTAGTAATTTAAGTCTGTATCCATAAAGAACAAGAACAGAACAGATTTTAAAAAGGCTCAAATGTGGTTGTAGGATGGAATATTCATTTACTCTTGTCCTGTGCTTCTTCACATTATTCTTCTGTTCACAGAAATAGCTCCTAAATCCCTCTCAAACAGATGTGCCTTTTATTCCATCCAGTTTAAGTTTCAAACTTAAGGATAGTGAAGAAAACACTTTTTGATGACTACCTCCATTTTTAGGCTGAGAGAATAAAAATGCAATACTTACACTTGGACAAGAGCAGAAGTGATCTGAATTGCTAAACACGTTGATAATAGGCCAGATCTAGAACAAGGCTAAGATGAGAGGAAAATAGGTGGATGCAAGAAGGAAAAGCAGTGAATTGTATCACTGGTGTAGTTCCATAATCTTTCACATTTTCTAGTGTCCCCATCCCAAAGACCAGGAAAGTGCCAATAAAATATGCTGCTGATGCAAAATTAGAAGACATAGATAGCTTATAGGAGGTGGAGAATACATGGAGAAATAACTGGTTGTCACAGAACAAAGAGTAGGTAGATTGACCCCAGGAGCTCAGATTTCAAGGTGTAGTTGCAGAGAAATGCCTGGATCTAAAACCATCTGATGCTGTCTGATTAGCTGACAGGATTAGAAAGTGTTTATGACAGGTACCTATGCGCATCAATATCACAGCCCCAGAAAATGTGAAGATTTTAATGTTCTGGAATAAAGATGGGAAATGTTGTCAGTTTACAAAAAACTTTCACAAGATTCATATCCGTAGCTAAATACGCACAATAATGGCCAGTCACGTTCAAGAGGTTTCTTAGGAATGGGATTATTTTAGAGAAGGATTTGATGATCCTCCAGGAAGCAAGAGAATTTCACACAAGAGACTTGGAAGGGGAAGGATTATGTCCTATAAATTCTCTGCAGGGAAAGGAACAATTCAGGAATGAAAAAAGTTTTCTAAGGTAAAAAAGAACAATGGCACAAGAACAAATGGATAAAGAATAGCCATACGTATACTCAGTCTAGAAGTTAGAAACCAGTTTCTAACAAGAAGAATTTGTCAGTCTTAAGGCACTTTTCCAAATACTGTTTGGAGAAATTTACCACTTTCCAAGGTGGAGCTGAATCAGACTGTGTAACATAAACTGTGTTTGTGAGAGTAAACAACCGGACTC
This sequence comes from Eurypyga helias, assembly GCF_000690775.1. Classification (NCBI taxonomy): domain Eukaryota; kingdom Metazoa; phylum Chordata; class Aves; order Eurypygiformes; family Eurypygidae; genus Eurypyga; species Eurypyga helias. The sequence continues at coordinate 28,411 of NW_010248058.1, forward strand.
AACAATACTTCCAGCTTTACCTTTCTATAACTCCTATGTACATCGAGTTTCATTACTTTAGTGACCGCACAGGACAGCACAGAGTGCAGCCAGAGGAGGCAAAGCAAGTGTTACGGTGCTGTGTTCACATGACACACTTCTGACACGCAGTACACAGAAACAGCAAGCAGGTAATTCCTTACCAGAGCGTGCTGCTTCTCAGCGATTACCAAGCACACTCTGTTTATGGAGGCACCTGCAATGCCAGCGATCCTCTGACCACAAAAGGTCCCACAGTCACGGGTGCCAAGGAGACGTGGAAATAGCAAGATTTACTCCCCAGACCAACTCAAAGCTCTCTGCTCATGCTGCTCAACCCACTAGGGTACTTTCCCAGCAATGACAGTTGTCTGTATACCGGTAACAAACAGCTTGTAAATCCAGCCTTGAGCACTGCTCTTCTCTACATCTGCTTTTCCTTATCTCTCTGTTGATATATTTCTGTGTTATTTACCCTCCCCCTAAACTGTCACACATTTTCTTCAAGGGGCAGACCCCAAACAGCATATCATTCTTCAGACACGTAAGCAGCAAGTCACCTCCTCTGCAATGCAACTAACTGAAAGACCTTAAAAAGACAAAAAAACCACAGTGTCTCTAGCCGTATTTATCTGTGGCTTCACAAATCAACAGTAACATACATAAACAACGTGAGGATCAGCTAAAGGAAATCAGATGCCCTGCAGAACTTGGCATATCTCCCCAAAAACGTTTGGGTTGAACTATATCATAATTATTTTTAATTCTCTGTTACAATTTCAACTTAGATAAGGAAATAAAAATCAATACAGACTGGTTCCTTCTACTTTGTACAATCAGATCATCTTCATACCACACCCTGATTTGCAGCCAGTTTGTAAAACTGGATTACTTAGTGAAACCCAAAGAACTCCTTTTTTCCCCTCCCAGAATATGTCATCACTGCAAAACCTTAAGGAGTTTCAGGTTTATTCAATGTTTTAAATTGCCATGGGCTGCAAATATAATGTTTGGTAAAAGAAGGTTCAAACTTGGAACACTCATTTCACATTTCAGTGATTCTCCTGAAGCCAATTCCTCCAAGGGACTACTAAGGTGAGTACAGGTTAGATAATCAGATCAATTATTAATCAATGGGAATATTCTTTATCATGCTATTCCATCAGGAGACATGACTTAATACCTTGGAGCAATAACATACATCAGTCACAGTAATTTTGGGAAAGGCAGAAGGAAGATGTTTGACCTTGCTGACTTTGCAATGGCTGGGTGACATTTTAGCCTATATAAATTTGCCAGCTGAAACCGGATAGTCTCCATTAGGCAAACATGTCTTCTCCCATGATAAGATTTTCCACAGTTTCGGTAACTGTCTTTGCAATTCAACTCATATTTGCAGCAGTTCATTTTCTAAATATTAACCATTGTGTTCTCTGTCTTTCATGATTTAGGATTAGTAACAGATCAACAAAAGATTACAAAGAGTATTTCACTGGCCATCTAGACCACTGCCTGTCAGTCACAGACCAATCACTATTCCTGAACAAAGGCACTAAAGGAGAAAGTTTGAAGTTATTTACAATTATATATTCATGGGAAATTCATACAACTGTGCTCCCCAAAGGAGTAGAATTGAGATTTTGAAGAAACTAAACACTATGGAAAATGGTAGGTTCTAGTAGTTACCATGCAGTATATGCAATGCAGAGATTTCCAAATCATCAGCAACATAACCATTTTTCATAAGAGGCAGCAGTGTGTTTATTTGGCTAATGGAAAGAGAATCTTGTTCAAAACTGCCTCCTCCCCCTTCCTTGCATATACACGTACTAGTCAAATATGAGGGTTTTTTCTGTCTTGTTAAATCTCTTTCTGATGATGATGGATGAGCTATCACAGGATACAAAGAACCCGATATCCTTTTCCAGACGAGGCAGTAAGCAGTTAAATACAGGACTTGAGTGAATCAGGCTGGATTCACACAAGACTAATAAAGTGCTCACTTAAAAATTGGTCTCTGCCTTGGGGCTTTCATAATCTTGTAGCAACTGGTTCAAATTTGCAGAGGTTTGGAGGCCATCTTATTATTCAGGAATTTTTGGGAAGGAAGTTTTTTTGTATTTGCCTCCAGTAGTAAAGTTCTGTGAATATTCTATACAATTTGGCTGAAGATGTTCAATTATCCCCTCAGTGGCCAGTCAAAAGTGGCACAGGTGAATACTATTAATTCATAGTTTCAATAGTTTGCTTCTGGTTGAGGTCTGCATGGACATTAAACCTTTGCTGTACTGGATGATAGTTACAGTTGTCCTCAATTGCAGGTTTTGGTTTTTGGTTTGTGTTTCGTTTTTGTTGGGTTTTTTTGTTTTGGTTTGGTTTTTTATGTACACACAATACATATGCCATTATGAAACTACACGATTCCTTAAGCACTACAGTAAGTTTCATGTTATCAAACATTTTTCAATGTCTTACTGCACTCTGATCTCTCTCCACCACAACTACATCCAACACGGTAAGGAATTTTCAGAGAACGACGACTTTAAAAACTACCAATATTGATTTTAGTTCTCTATGCAGAATACCATGTTTAAGGCATTTTTAATACACATGGAACCAAAACTCCTGGGTTAGAGAAGACAATACATTCAAATACTTACAGAGGCACATATGTAATACACATTTTTATACACACATATATGTAAATGTATTACAATATGGGAATAATGCTATTTTTCTTCCTCCACAGCTCATTAAGAAAACCAGTATCCAAGATTATGCCTCCCAGCTCAGTTTTGCCAAATTAGGCCTTTAAAATGTTTAGTATTGCAATCTCAACAACACAGTGAGAATGGGAGGGCAGCAAATTCTTCTTATTTTCAACTGTCAGCAAGAGATACCAGAAGATTAAGGAGTTCTTCAGAGTGCTGGGGAGCAGTTCAGAAAACTCCACCTAAGCCAGCTCCTTGGCAGACAGCATTATTTATGAGATTACTGCTTTAAGTGGTTACAATTGACATTAAGAGCATACTCAGAGTAAGGGCATGTCAGTTTTTGATTTCCACTCAGCACAAAGAAAAGTAAAATACATTCATTTCAAAGTATAGCAGTGCAAGGCAACAAATAAAAAAGAACAAAACAAAAAAGTTCTGTGTGACACCTAGTTAACATCTGAAAGGACATTAGAGAGTTTTTCTTTTGTAATTAAAAAAAAAAATCCAAAACCAAACAAACATATGTTCCTATGATAACAGATGTTGACTTACACCATCAAAACAGAGCTTAATTGTTCTGGTTTTCCTATTCAGCAGTATGCAGTTCAAATGGAGCCAGAAAGCAAAAAAAGCATCTCATCTCCCCGCTCCTCAAAACCAAATGTTTGATTAGACCCATTATAAGAAATGGTAACAAAGGCAGTCTGATAGTTTGACAAACCCATAGAGAAAGAGATGGTCGACCATGAATTATACTTGATTACACAAAAGCCAAGATACCATTATAAAAGACAGTTTATACACTTTTTGGCTTTAGATTCTAAAGCTGGACTATACACCACTGAAACAGCCGAGTGTTAGGGGAAGATATCTTCACCTGAGTGCAGAAACACTTGGAAAGATAAAAGCACAGAGAAAGGTGCTCTTCCTTCCTTTTCCCCTTCAGGTCCTACCCCTCCCAAGCTCAGAACAGAGACATCCACTGGGCATGCTGCAGGGAGCGGAGCCCAGCCGTTTCCCACCGCACTGTCCCCAGCCCATGTGAGGAGATTTGGCCAACCTTGTCTGCAAAGGCTGCCCTCACCCTGTGGTGTGGTTTTGAGGGGGGGGAGGGAATCAAGCACCTCCTATTTATTTTCTGCTTATGTTTTCCCAGGTTTTTATGAGGAAGCTAAGCATGGAGTTCTGTGGGGCTCTTCTATGAAAAGCCAAGAAATTTTCTTTTTCTGTAAGAAAACCAAACACACTGTGTGTGCTAGCTAACGCACAAAGGGCTGATGAGGGTCTGTGCAAGGTAGCCCTTTGACAGGATTCTCACAGTGCCACTTCTGCACTGAAAGCTTTACTTCTGAAAGAAGTTAATTTTTTTGTTTGCAGAGCAGTTAAGTACACCAGTGAGTAAGACTCATTGCCTATGAGTACACAAATCTGCACAGTATTTATACATTTGGTTGCTCATATACCCGATGAAAGGTGATAAAAAGATACAAAGGAAAGCAAGGAAAAATTACCCTGGAGTATTCAAGGATTTTTGAGGGCTACACCCTTACTGATATTTCAGGAATTTCTGATGATACAGAATTTTCTGACGTGAAAGCAATTTCTTACTAGGACGTTTCATCAAACCACTGTGGGCTGCAGCTACCACAAAATTGTTTTCTACTCATTGCATGTTATTCCTTGGTGATTGGCATCATTGTCAGACAAAGCATTTACATGTGTTGTGTACACTGCATAAAATCTCACAGTGGGGGACTATTACTCCAGTTCTCTAGTGCTTACTCCATCATGCATATACATCATACCCACGTAAGCATAAGCACACACTGCAAAATATGTAACTTGAATTTCTTATCACTGTGCATCACAGGATGATAACCTGTACAGCTCCTGTTCAGAGTAATTACATGAGTTGTCTGCACAGACAAGCCTTTAAATAATATAGCTTGAGCTCTGGAAAGCACCACCTCAAAATCTGACTTCTCAAGCTTACTTTCTATTACATGTTAAGAAACCAGGCAATTTTCCAGTGTTAAAATTTTTCTTTCCTCACCCTTCTACTTTACCAGTAAATCACCAACAAGATTTTCTTTTAAAAGGTGGAAGTATCAAAAGATACAGAAAATAAATACACAGGATATTTTAAAATGTCATGGTGAAAGTTAGTTTGCAACATGGCTGCAAAGTCTGGAATCATTTTGATGCCAGTCTCCAGGAGGTTTGGGGTGGGTGGACAAGAGGGGGAGAGAGCTAATTGAAAGCAGTACAACTCTGCCTGTAAGAAGTCAAAAGGCAGAAAGTATTTGCCTGGCTGACTTCAATGTGAGCAAAACCCAATCCAGAGATGCTGTTACTGAGAACACTACACAGCAACGTGCTGAGTGCCAGAGTCCTGAGAGTTGACCCCATATATGGTCAGAGCTCAAGACACAGATACAAGTTTTAAGCAAGACAGACTTTTGTCTACAATAATTACAATGTAATTTGAAAAATCTAAGGGCAGAATAAGCTTCTATATGTATGTAGAATATGTCCAAAACCAGCTAAGTTTAGCTTTATAAACAAAGCAAAATAGGTTGGTTTTATGTACCTACAATATTATTTAATAAGCATGTATTAATATGCAATTATCCTCTTGAGAAAGCAAAGGCAGTTTATGTCATATAATTGGGAGTCAGTTATTTATTATGTACCTGCAGATCCTGCCAAGCACAGATTACCAGCAAAGCAGCCCTACTCCTGACTTCAGTCGTAGCGTGACGCATTAAGACATGCAGAAAGTAGTAGAAAGCCATATCTATGCTACACAGCACTTAATTCCTGCCTTTAAGGCAGAGTACAGTAATTAGGTGCTAATGCTCACTGGAATTTCCAGTGAAAATTGAGGCAGTCACTCCTTGGCAGAGCCACAGACATTTCTTCGTTCTGCAGTTCCACAGGAGTTCCGTATGAACTCAAAGGAATGGATGTGATACGAACCGATGCTCCTCCTCATCATAGTGCCTTTTTGTTAGTGGAATCAACATCAGTGCCCACAGTTCCTTCATTCTATAATGAATACTCTATTTACACACCATGTCTGTCCCAGAACAGGGGAAATCAGCTCTGCAGTTGCATTCCAGTCCAACAGCAGCATTAGAGGAAACTTGTGAAGATACAGAACTCTTGTTGATAATGGGATTTTTCAGAATCACTAAGCATTATTCTTAAGTGGCTCTGCCTGAATTAGTAAAAGCAACTTTGAAAAACAATTTCCCTTTGATCTGAGCACATGACATTCAGTGAACAACCACTAACTCCAAGCCTACCATTCATACCTGGTTTTTACCCATTTCATTTTTGCAACAGCAACTGTTCCAGCTTGAAGAGCATTTGCCCTAACTTCAGTTTCCAACCTTAGTGTTGCAAGTTGTGTCAAAAGCTTGAGGTTACTCATATGCATAATCCATTTTCAAGTGGTTACACTAGACCTATGATAACAAGCTCATTCCCTAGTCTACACACTTTGTCCTTGTTTCTGGGCAGGTCGCAACATAGATTGGCAAGAAATAAAAAACAAACAGGGAGATCCTTGGCTAGACTGCTGTACTAGCACTCATTTTCCTTCAGTCACACCTTGTTTTGGTAGCACGGAATTTTCTTCCTAGTATGTAATAACATGTTAAAGTTCTGTAAGGTTTTTTTGCTGCAACTGAGTGGAGAATGGTTTGCTAATGCATGTTATCATTGCATAGGTTTTTTCATCTACTGTACACACCCCTCATTTTTGTGCGTGAATGCATTTGACCTTTCTGTATTTGCTAGCAAAATAGATGCAAACTGAGCAGTGTGGTAATTACAATAGTAATGATTTAAAATACATACAAATTCTTTTTTTTTTCCCCTCAATCTCAGGCTTTGAAACTCGATTAAAAAAAATCCAGTTTTCTTTCCTTTTCAGAGGTGTAATGAAAAGCTAATTCTCCAAAGGAAGTAAAAAATTATTATTAAAAAATCTTGATCAAAACAGTGATTTTCTATAAAAAGTAGTTTCTAGTGAAAACTTTCAACACATCTCAACTTTTCTTGGATGCTCAGTATAGAAAGGATGCTGTGGCACTTTACAAGAAAAATAAATGAAAACCAGACTTGTTATCAAAACCTCAACATTTTTAATCCAGATGTTTTTAATTCAGGCATAATAACAAGCAAGGAGGAAGAAAAAAATGGGGAAGAACAGAAAGATTTACATTAGTAAGAGTACATGGATCTTCTAGAAAACAAGAAAAAAATAATTTAAATTAGATGGGATTAAGGAGTTTGTTGAAAACCTAAATCAGGCATATCTACCATAAGCTAAATACTCATTTGCTCATGAATGTAACAAACATTCATTAAAACAGGGAGCATCAACTAAATTAAAGAATACTACCACTTGGAGGACCTTATATTTCATTCAGACTAAAACATTTTACTCCATTCTAGATATTTAAAAGAACACCCAAAGAGATAAGGCGTATAATTAGCACCTTATAGAACATAACCTTAAAAAGTCAGAGGCTGTTTTAACACAAATATTTAGCTAAACATGTTCTGTGAAAGAAGTTTTACAGGAAGAGTCTGTTGAGAGATATTACTGAAGCACAGTATCAGGAATAAATAATAATCCTCTGAAGAAATCCAGGTCTGCTGTGTTATTGCAAAAGCAGGTAAACAATTGTTGCAATTTATTTTTATTTTTAATCACCACCCTGGTTTCTACTTATGTTGCAAAATAAATGTACTTATTGACTCTCTCTGAGTGCCACATAACTTTTTTAGGTCAGTCTGTATGTTGCATTTAGTTTTTACCACATCCTGACCAGGGCAGACTAGAGCCGTACAGTCAGTTCTGGCTAAAAAGCAGGTAGGCAATGACAAGAAATAACAGCTGTTTCTAGAAAAGAAGAATATATAGTTTGTGTCACTCATGCAGTTATTATCACCCTGTTCTGGCACACACAGAGCAGACTATCTTCTGCTGAAGTGAGATATAAAGACAGGATAGGGAGAATCAAATTCATATATATAATTATTGCTGCAGGCAGTACGATATAGGAAGCTCACTGTACTGGTTTGGATTTGGCCTTCCAAATGTCCTTGGCTGCTTAGAACTCTTTTTGGAGCCAAACCAGGGGCATTCTTGGCTTCAGTTAAATTTGTATTAGCCCAGCACATCCCAGCCTTTGGTTCCCTCGACACTGAGTATTCTTTGTAAACCAAGAGGAAAACAGGATATCTGCAAATATTAAAAAAAAAAAAAGATTACAGCATCTTACTGTGAGTTTGTAGTACATGTGTCATTTCTTTATGGACACAATCCAATATGCTTACCTATCTTCCAAATATAGCTAAGAATAGAAACCAATTAAGTCTCCTGCTCAAAAGAAGTAATTACCAGCTATATATGAAAATTCATTCTAATTTCTGTGAGCTTGGCTTATAAGGAAACTATGTGAAATCACTCTGAAAAGTTTTCAGGAGGCAAGTTTCTTAAAATGCATTGTAAGCATACATGAACATTTGCACATGAACCCAGCACAACATAGTATTCATAGTGTGTACATGATAACACTGATGGAATTTTCTGCAGCTATTACAGTGGAGCTATCACATCTCTTTAAGGACAAAGATTTTAGATAAATTACAAAGATCTTAGTACTTGCTTCTGGGCAATCTGTATATATCATACATACTACTATTTGATGATAGGAAGCTCTATGATAGTACTGTGATTTAAGTATATTCTGCATTAGATAATTTCTTAATAGCCCATTTCTACCAACAGATCTGGATATGAACACACAAAAATTTATTATATTTAGCTAACCACAAATAAGAACCTCTCAAAGATGAGCACTTTTTCTGTCTTATACAACCATGATTTTATGGAATAAGCTGTTCTCTGGAGTTACCTATCCTTAAACCAATTAAAGGGAGAGCCCAATTAAACTTCAGATATACAAAATAACCTTCTAAAAAGCTAACTGAAGCCGATGGAGTTCTTTGCAAAGTCTCATCCATTTCACAGCAGAGCATAACCAGGGCTGCAGAGAATTGCAGAACACACACTGTTGAGCTCCCCACCCTATCGCATCACATGCACATTATTTCGTTAGGAGTACAACAGACAATACGTGTTCCTCTGAGAATCCAGCCCTGACAATATGAGAGATCCATTGCCTTAAGCGTAGTAAGGAGAAGGGGACACATAAGTTGGCAGAACAAAACTTTAGAAGCTTTATTAGGAATACTTATCCTATTTAAAGTCAAACTACAAAGTTATATTCAGTTCTGTATTTGGAAGAGTTAACTAAATACCCATCAGTTTCACTGGAAACACAATGTCCCCTCAACAGACCCCTGTCTAGCACAAAGTCAGTCTGTGTGTCACCTTCCAGTTACAACTCAGACTGATTTCAGAGAGCACAGTACTTTCCCAAATTTGGAAAAAAACTCAATTCTATTTCACGGAGAAAAGTTTGTAGAATCAATGGCAACAACAGAGAGGACTGTGAAAGCATCATACAGTTACATCCTGCTGTTTATATGCACTGTGTACTTGAATAAAATCTTCACTGGTTACTTTTCCAACACTCAGTAGTCTTTGAAGAGACAAATGGCAGAATTAAGATGGTTACAGTACAAGATAACTGTGTAGCAAAGCTAGAAAGTGAGACAACTCTGCAGTCACCGACAGGTCTATGGATTCGCTGGTTGCCCATACCTCTTCCCCTACTTCCAGAGCAGCTGTGGAAAGACCAACTCCTGTATGACCACGTACAGTAGTCATCTGATGAATTATTAGGCTGTTCTCCTCCCTTCGTGTAGTGCATAGGCAAGTATAGTAATGAAAAATTAAAGCAAATTTGAGAGGAGATCACAAAACTCAGATCACCAGCAACAATATAAAAATCTGCTTAGGTAAAGACAAAATGACATCTCTCACGCTGTCCTAAGTGTTGCCTACTTTTAGATATGAAATATAATACTCTCATTTTCCTTTATATTTACTGGTAGAAGGCCCAATGATATATTTCAGGTGTATTTGCAGATTCCATAAAATCTTGTTATTAATTTAAAAAAAAAATCTCACTAAAAAAGTAATCAGTGCAGGTCCCCCCCACACCCCAAGTTTATTGAGTTTTTCTTATGGATTAAATATGTTAGTGATACAGGATTCCCAGAACATATTGTATAAATATTTATACAGACAGGTTGCAAAGCTGCTGAGGTGCCTCTGGTGTGCAGGCATCCTAGGAGAAATAGTTGTTTTGTGCTTGAACTACTTCAGGGAGTTGGGGAATCAGGAGCAGAAGAGTTAATATAAAGCGTAGACCTCACCCCACAAAGAGTTTTCAAATGCCATATCCATGCTTCCCGCTGAAGTAGATTGAAGAGACTTTCTTTTTTTTAAATTGTATCCTAATAAGAAAAGTCAATAGATTCAACTTATGATAATGCAATAACACGGTATCTAACACTAGAGTCACTGTATTTTGAAATTACACCAGAAAAACATCATTTTTGTTCCTTCCTTTCCAGAACACATCTAGCAGAGCTAACAAAGGTACAAAGGAAGGCTACCTGGATGACCAATGACATGGAACAACTTCCCTACCAGAAGGGATTACATAGACTTGGACTCTCTTTTGCCAGCCTGAGAAAATTCTTGAAGTTGTATAATATTACTAGCACATTCAGTGTTCACAGGAAATGAATATTTACAGTTTCTTGTTACAAGAATTAATGAACAGTGAGCAAAGACCTGAACAGCAGTGTCCAGGCCCAAGCTTTCCAGAACATAAGAATACTGTTTGCTACATAAGAGGATAAACAAATTATATTTTGTAATCATTCTGACCTGTAGATCAAACAAGGGTTTGTTTCACACATGGAAAGAGTATGAGTTTCCACAATGCTAATGGAGCACCTTTAGCCACACACAATGTTCAGCCTGTATTAATCAAATCTACCAGACTCAGAAAAGTTTTCACTTGTAATCAAAGCTCTCATAAAAATCCTGTTTACTACAGAGCATCTTGGCCACAAGAGAATAAACCAATTATGTGATGGATCTGACCCTGCCGTTCAAATAAGGGTCAGACAGTAGCATTTAATGTGCATTTATTGAATTTACTCCTCAGCCTCCAACCTTTGTTTAGGTAGATATTAACTGTACATAGATGCAATTCTATCAAAACTATTGCATTCATCACAGAATGGTTTGGGTTGGAAGGGACCTTAAAGATCACCTAGTTCCTAGCCCCTGAACTGGGCTAGAATTTTGGAATCCATCTCATCGAATATATTACTGATTTTTTTTTTCTCTTTGAAAATCCAGCAAAAAAAAAAAAAAACCCACACACAACTCTGCTGGTTTTTTCACACCACCAAAGAGCTGTGCCTACTTATCCACTTCTATGCCACTGCTAAATTACAGGAACTGGTAAAGATAGTAGCTTGTGGACTGGAACTGCCAGGGTAATCCTTGTGGTCCTGCAGTTTTCTGGAAAGATAGGCTTTTAAGCTAACACTGTTAAGTTCATAATTTTTAGGGGCCAAAATTCAGATAAAAACAAAATCCAAAAGGTTTCCTTGTTGGCATATCAATAGATTAATCCTCAATACTGATAACGAGGTATTTGTATTCCAGTATGGCAACTTTCTGCTGTATGTCACTTGTATGTGGGTAGAAGGAACCTCAATCTATGAACATTTCTGTGTAAATAAATGCAAGATGTCAGCTGGAAATACAGGAGGTACAGAGATGGTTCTTTAGTATGCAACTAATCAAGAATCAAGAATCAGAATCAAGTTATTCTATTTCCAGAAGATCATATTCAATATACTATTAATTGAACCACAAAATAAAAAGCACTGTACTGGTTCCAAACAATGTTAGTTTTTTATATATATAACAACATATATATTGCTATGCATTATGAAAATAATTGTGTTTTAAACCGTTTCCCACTAATTCGATGAAATACAACTGTGCCAGGATCCAAAACCACCGAGAAAGTTCTTTGCTTTTACCTTCATCACCTAAAAGGTTCTTTCATGCCTACCTTCTAATGCTGTGAGGTGCTACTTCTGGTCTACAAAGACATGAAATATACTACAGGAACTATAAACCTCTTCCTCGTGTATGCGGAAAACTGATTTCCTATGTTGCTTGTTCCAATCAACTTGCTGCTTTTCCTTAAGCACAGCATATAATTCAAAAATACATTTGAGATACAAGATGAGAATTTTGTGAGAAAGACCCTCGGGTAGTTGGACAGTAAGATAGCTAACCTTACACTCAAGCAGAGAGATTTCTAAGAGCTATTTGGCATAAAACAATTAAATCAGTTAAGTCTTTTGAGTTCAAGCCCAGTTACAACTTATAAACTGTAAAGTTCAGAACCTATAGGCAGCACTTGAACTTAAAATCAGTCAAGAACATATCAAATATAGTCATATATAAAATCAGTCCGTTATCTCTTTTCCTCCCAATGGCCACACAGACAATTTTACATTGAAATTGATGTCTTCAAACACAATTTCCCCCCCTATTTCTTTAAGCGTTTGTCAAAATATTTTCAGTACTTTGTTGTTCTTTGCACTACAGCAGCACCCAAGAACCCTGCCATCAAGCAGGAAGCTTGAACAACCCCGACTAGGCCAGTTTGTGTTCCCAAGAGCTCACGTGCACAGAAAACAAGGCTCCAAACACTGTATCTGCCATGTAAAAGAAATGTGGTTTTCATTTAGATAGTATAGAGGATTTTTAAAATCCAAACTTACTTGTTTGCAAATAGCATTGGCTGATGAATGGTATTGATGCAATAGATAAATACTAATATGACACTATTTCTGCACATATTGGACCAACTATTAGACAATGATGTTAAAAATGGGACGTTATTTGAGAATTGGCCAGAGAACATAAGGGAGTTTTAAAAGTTGTTTTTAAAAGTTTTTACAGCTTAATATCTATTTCCATTCACAATTTGGACAGGGGGGTGGAATAGAGGAAGAAATCTTCCAAATATTTTTGCAATACTTAGGTCAAAGGGTCTTTTTTTGTTTAAAAAAGGGGAGGGAAATGAATCAGGTTTTTGCTTCAGAATGTATCAACCCAGATCTATGATTTGAAAATACTTCCTTTCCATTCCTTCCAAGACTTTGGAGCTCTTTATTTTTTCTCACACATTTCTACACTGGCTAACCAATTACAATGTTTTGCATTAAGACTTTAAACAACAAATTAAAGCTGTCACTAAGCCTGGACCCAATTAATACAGGGTTTAGGTAGCATGTACATGTTTACATCAGCATTTTCTGGTCTCTGCCTTCTCTCAATCGAAGAGCCTGTACCTTGAACACCTCCCTCATCTATTGCAGAATGCCCAGTATAGCTTCAGTCTAAGATAGCTACCTGGAGCATTTGCTGGGGCCAATATTAGTTTACCTACTTATAAATATTAAATTCATTAGAAGATTTGTTTTAGTACGAATACTTAAGTAAGCAATTAACTGATTTTTAAGCAGTGCCAGACCGTAGCTCCTGATTCCTGCATGGCCATGATTAAGGTGGCTGGGTATTAAGAAAGGGATCCAACTTTGTGAAATAACCCCAAGTGTCACGATTACCTAACCCTTTACATTTAGCCGAACACAGTAAAAATAATTAAACATATCAACTGCCAGCAGAATAGTAGAGAGTCCCAGTAGATACATTTGGAACATTCTCTAAAACCCCAGAATGTTTTTAAAATACCACAGTCTTTATTACCAGAGACTGTTCTTCAGTTCATGAATATAAAGTACACAAAGAAAGCAAGATTAGAGGTAGGATTTCTTACCACCTGACCTTTTCCCAAATTGTGAAAAATAAGGGATAGACAGGGAGTTACGATAAAACTAACAGTGCCCCTTAATCGTGAAGACTGGTGAAGATTTGCCACTTATAGCTGATGTCACTTACAATTTCAGGTCAAGATCTGAAGCTTCTTTATTTTAAAAAGAAATTTTTCTCTTGTTGTTTTGACTTACATCCTGTAGTGGACAGAGTTACCAAACCACCACAGCTTATTCAGTAATTTAGAGAAATTAGTTTTATTTACAAAAATGGGGAAAGATTTCTTTTTTCTTTAGATCAAATTTAGAGACTTTGACCTATAGCATCAAAAGTGTATGTGTGGCATGCCCACACATATACACATACAAGACCTATTTTCCATAAGCGTATTCAAATTTAGTACCTTTCAGATAAAAATCTTTATTACTAACTACTCTAAAAGGTAACTACAATAAAAAAACTGTAGCTGCAGATGATACATACACTGCCTTCCACTGAATGTTGAAGTCTTATTACGACTGGACAGGGAAACTGCAAGTTTTCTCTTAACACAAATTCCTTCCCTTGACAGTTTTTTCTGTCTCTGTTCATGTTATTTTAAGACACTTTCATTTGATCATTCAATATTTTCCACCACTGACTAGGTGATGAATAGGCTTTGCCACCTGGCTCAGTTTCCCATCCCCTTTCCCAGTTTGAATATTTCTTTAGACATGAAAGCCAAAGGAAATGGAACAACTTCCAGAGGTATTTTTTAATGCTTTCAACAAACAAAAATTAAAAAAATTCTGTACAGACATGAAAGTCAAGACCCTCTCTGGGCCCATCTGTTACCTCCTCCCTTGCAAAAAGTAATTTCTCCATTTTAGCCAAAATTAATCTCAGCAGAATTTTAAGGGAAAATATTCATTCTCAGACCATTCTGCTGCTTCTTCAGGAATCTATTTTATCTCACTAAATCATTTTCACATATTATAGTGCTTTCTCAGCTTCCTGTATGCAATCTTTCCTTTTTCGCTTTTCTACTTCACTCTTTTCTTTTAATATCATTGCTAAAATAACGAGCCTCTTCTACTCCTATCTTCCAAAATGCTGCAGTGACTGTCTCATGTAGCTCCATCTCTGCTTTGTTTCACCTTATATTCCTTTAACTTCCAACTCTGCTTTTGCATTTTCTCTCCATCTCATTCTACCACATACTTTTGTGTTACCTTGAATATGTAAATGATGGCCATGGATAACATCCTTTTACGGCTCATCTTCCTCTTTAGCACCTAGCATACTTCATGACTTTACTAATAGCTCCAGGACACATCTAGTACCAACCACCAAAGAATCTAAACACAGCAGTGTCCACCACCTACTGAAGGTTAAAAGAATTTGCACAACTGCCTAGAGAAATGTCTGCACTTCCTGAGGATGCTTTTTCAGTGTAACTACAGCATCTTCCACATATCCGAGTCGGGAGTTATGAGTCACAGGGGCTATTAGTTGCTATTCAGTTCCCAGTGAGAAGTCCAGGACTGATTCTCCACAAGCAAGGCACAAGTGGGAACTTTGCAGTACACCCTTTGGTAAACCTACACAAGGCAAGGGTGCAGTAGGACTGGATAATCTTTCACAAAGTCTTTGCGCCATTACACTACAGCAAATCCAAAGTAATGCTCAATTAGACTAATTAGAACAAATCCAGGTCTTAAGGAAAGTTTCCCCTGGGTTTGTGGTTAGAGGAGGAGGGGGATAACTTTCAAATTGAATTTTCAGTGAAAAATCTCATACATTGTCTGCCGCCTCATACCACACACACCCCCCCAAAAAAAACCAAACAAAAACAATATTATTAATTCATGGAGAAAATATCCTGACTCCAACTTGTAGATCTTGAAAACATCATTGCAATGCTTCATGGAACTTCTTACCTGGTAACATCAGACCATCAGCGTCCTCAAAGGGAATGCATTTACTGGGATCAGTTATGAAGAAAGGGACGACTGTTTCATTTTAAGATACTTATTCCAGCTATTGATCTTGCCCACATACAAAAGAATGAGGACATGAAACATCCAAATTACAATGATTAACAGTCATATTGCTGAATTTTCTAATCAAAACTGACATTTTCTGAGTAGGCAAGTAGGAAACTTGGATTTTTGATCACTTATTTTATCCCCACACCCATCATTGCCACTAAAGTATTTTTATTTGGGAAGACTTCCTAGTTTAGGAAAACTTGTCCCCATCTTCAGCTCCATTTTAACAGCTTTTCCATTGTACCACGACTATAGCTGGACCATGAAAAGGAGTTTGTTGTCCTGAGCACATTGCAACAATTATATGCACGTCAACCTATGGCAGAACCTACTGCAAACTTAATACAGTAGCTGCAGGGAAAGGCATGAGAAAAAGGACCTGGTTAACGTACCTCTTGGATTTTCAGATCTCCACCTGCTTATTCAAAGTCTCTAACGCTGAAGCAGTTGGCATGAACTAAAACAAAAGTTTAGTCTGCTCCAAGTAAAAGCTGCCGAACACTCAATACTGAAATATTGCCTGTAGCTTGGCCCAAATGGATATCCAGTCTGTACCTCAAAATACTTTAGATATTCAACAGCCACCATTTAATCTCTATTGCCTTCTTTGTTGCTCCAGAGATATGTTATACCCTCATGCAAGTCTGGCCTTACTTCTGAAATACTTAAAGACAAATTAAATTCGAATACCCTTTTTTTCCCCCCCCCCCACTGGGGCAAAAAGTTTAAGGTATTTTTTTTTTCTACAGCAACAAGGTTATCACAATTTCTGTGCTGCACAGTCTCCAACACAAGAAAATCTCTCCCTTCTGCTACAGTATGATATAGATAGCATACCACAGTTTTCACTCTTCGTAGTTCTAATGCTATTTCTCTAACAGGTTTCCTTTCTTAAAGCAACAAGCCCTTTCATACAAGGGATTTAAACTCAGGTATGACTTGAATAAACTTTAGGGAAAAAAATTTAAAAGTTTGGTTTTGTAAGGAAACAGATTTTTAGCTATTTAAATCTTGGTTTTAAAAATGGTAGGAGAGTAAAGTTTGGCTTATTCAGTAAGGCAGAGTTGAACAAAGTGGAAATTGCAACCATTGTCCACGTCCATGAGGTAGAAGTGCAGAGTAGTTTTATGATACCTTTGTTTGTTAGTTGGACCACATTCTTATCTTTTATCGCACTCGATCTACTAAATAAAACGTGCTCTGTAAGAGGGTTACCTCACTCACACACAAATCATATCATCAGATGTTCCCACAGATCTGGGTGGCAAACACTGATCAACGCCAAGCTGGTAAGCACACCATCATGCACAGATTATCCAGGTGTAACCGTCTGTGAAGGGTTTGCAGCAAATAGGCTGTGTTTGCATTTCTGTAGAAACGCCTTCTGAAAGTTCAGCTCCAGCTTGCACTTAATACCTGGATATACCTCCTCTGCCATCAGAACTAGACGATACATCTTTATAAATGGACTCTGTGTGTGTATAACTTAGGGGGCACCTAAAGTCAGAGACAGAACAACATAAGCTTCAGAAAGACAGTGCTCAAGTCAGCAATATTGTGGCTACCAGTGAAAAATTCCCATTCCAGTATCTGGGGCATTTTACATTTCAGGTTACTCCCTTGATTGCTAACAGAAGAGCTGCATCCTGCTTTTCTGCAAGGACTTCATCACTTATCTCAAGTCTAACAACTATGGCTTCACTGCCCAGTATCAGTGGTCCCTTACTAGAGGTCCGAGTTACGCTTCAACCCTACTTCGCATTGTTCACCTCTGGTCTGTCTCTCCATCATTTCTTGCTCAGAAGGGCTTTGTATTTGTTGTTTTGTCTTTACCAAGTACTTACAAAAAGAGCAGGGATGTATATCATACTGAAGAGATTTCTTGCTATCAGAGAGATCCTGCCACAGAGAGGTAAGCACCGTTTTTCCACCAAACCAAAATTTGCTATTCAGACCAGTTCTTTTTGCTAAAGAGATTCATAACTTGAACTACATTTGGTGCAGTTTCCTCTCTCATGCATCTCTCTGGTTATGTACATTTGTGTCTTACTCTAGGAAACCAGGTCTGAGCAGTTTAGTCATAAATCACAACACGCAATTCACAGAGAAGTCTAAGAGCAATCATAAATACTCTTATTAAAATACAACTACTGCCAAACCTCAATTTTGTTCTTTCATTCTTCATCCAGTTTCCTAGTTTTGGACACAGTGCTAAACTTCATGGGCTTTTACAGAAGCAAGCATTTCTATGTAAGTTTATATTCAAATTTTAAAATAAAAGGCATCAAAGTTTTATAAAAATACAAGTCACAAAGATAAGATATAGGGGGAAGAAAAAGGGGGAGAAAACTGAATAACCTCAAGGCAACTTCTAATCTACAGTTATAAAAATTCTCTGTAGTTTTATTAATTCCACTGCTTAAGAATGATCCACAGTCTGTTTTCTGTAAAAGCTATATGGCATTTAGCAATACATCAGACAGCAATTAAGTCAGCAAACGTGCCTACAGCATTTTGCTTTAGAAACACGTTATGGGAACTATAACGTGCCAGATGAACGCAGATCCACAAACCAGTCTCACCTAATATGCCTGAAATACTTTTTCAGAGTAAACAATGTGTTTAGGAGGAAGATTTTTAAAGCCTAAATAAAAGCCTTATGAACACATCAAATTTGGTCACATACCAAATAAACTGCAATACCCAAATAGCACTGAGATCAGGACAAATTTTCTCTTTATCCACTGTGGCACACAATGAATGTTAACCTCTAAATTAAGAATTCTGTTTTAATACAGAAATTACTGCATTTAAGATGGTTTTAAACCAGAGTTAAAGTTGCAAGGCAGAGGTACAGAAAGAAAAGGGAAAACTACCTCCTGCCATCAGAAACAACGGACACGTATGTATGCTTTGGCAGCCATTAACATAGCGGCTATTTACCAAGAGAGAGCAAACATACTACCTAGGCAGAAAAACATTCTTCACTATATGACAGATGTGAAGAGTTTCATTTGTCCATTTTTACAGCAATGGGCTTGCAAATACAGCTTTAATACCAATTTGAGAAACCAGGCAAAAAATTAAGGATGCCCATCATTGTGACAAAAATTAAAAAGCACTGTATATATGCAGTATATAAATAGACATAAACTACCTGATTTCCAGGGAATCAAGAGGTGACTGCAAAGAAGAGACTTTCAAGAGGGCAAATACATAGAAAATTCAAAACCAAAATTTGTCAAAAAAAAAAAAAAGCCTGTGAACTCTATAGATGAAGGGTGATACTGAACAGCATCAGTTTTTTTTTTCTAGACCAGTTTTATAATGCAACTCCTAGTAGCATTTACACTGAAAGTATTTAGTTTACAACAAAGCATAATATTATTACACTCAAAGGATTTTGAAACACCTGTAAGAAACTCCTCTGAATAGCACTTATTGTTAAAACCACATGTAGCTGGTTTTAGTTCATTACTGCAGCACCTTGATTAGTTCCAGTTCTATTAACATAATCCCAGTAGAAGCAAGTCTGCACATTTCAACTTAGAGAGGGGTTTGAAGTGATCAAAGAATTTCCTCGTGTTTCTGCAGAGTATTTAAAACAAAACAACAAAAATCCCCATACTAATTCATTCCAATCTCTTTAGCACTCATACAAATATGTACAAACAGTAGTGGTTAAGACAAGAAATTATTTTTATGAAAATACCCCAAACATTCTCTAAACAAAAGTTTAGATAGCAAAGAGAAAAAGATTTCAGGTTACTATACTGATAGCCTTATGCAAAGTGATCATTTATGTGCAAGCCTGTACACTTCAGAAATCAGTAAGTAACAGCAACGATTTTGCTTTATGAACTGGTTCTCTGCCAGCATACGTGGCACAGATTGATTATGGGCATCTTGCAAGAACACCCAACAATCATATCTAGACCTTTGCACACAGATGCAACAGGTAAATTCCCAGGGTTCCACAATATTTTAATATCCTTCCAACTGTAGGATATCAAAATCTTCCCCATCAACAAATAAAAAGCTTTCTTAGAACTCCATTTAGTGAACCTGTTTAATAAAATGTATGTAAGAGCCCATCTAACTGTTTCACTGTATGTTCAGATAGGCAGTGAAAACCTAATCCGACTGTGTATCACACATTAAGGATACAATGGGGGAAAAAAATGTTACAGGAACAAACATCAACCATTTAGGCTACACAAATAACACACTTCAATCACATAGATATGCCTAAGCATATGACAATTAAATATTCATTTTATGCACTAGAAGGAAGCCTGAATCACTGAAATTATTAGGCAGAGGTCAGAAACAACCAGGGAACCCTTTTTTTTTTTTTTAAAGATCACAATATGATATTAGACTAGTGAATTAGTGCTGGAACAAAACAGCCAGATTTTAAGCAACACCTAGATATCAGTTTTCACAAATTAAGATCTTCTCACACATGCTTGGGCAGCCTAATAAGAGCAAAGAGACTGCTGAGGCTAGATGTACAGCTGCTTAGGGCTACTGCTCAAACACTGTCACTTCAGGCATTTAAACATTCTGCTAGCTGCTGTTTAATGCTAATGTTACCACAGACTTCAATTGCTCCGACCAGAAATACAGTCAAAAACACAGAAGTACAGTACTTTTCTCAGCCACAGGGGAGCTGAGACCCATTCTTTAGACATGTTCTGGACACATGTCTCAGCTCTTGGAAGAAAGAGCCAGAGGCAGGCCATCTATATTGAGGGGGGCCACACAAGGACATCAAGAGTCAGGTGGGATAAGCATGGATATCCACAGTAGGGCAATTTAGGTTCTCAGGATTTGGGAGACTGGAAACAAAGCTGCAAGATGTAACTGATTTACTAATTTTTGCTTCCAATGAAGGAAATTAGTTAATCTTTCTACTGCCCAAGAGGTTCTTGCACCTTCAGTCAGAGGGCAACCAAGAAGAGCTGAGATGGTGGAAGCCTGTAACAAGTGAGTAAAACAGCCTAGATCTGTCCAGTGAAGGCAGCACAAGCGGCTTCGCATTCAGCAGGCTGGCTAGTTGGATGGCCAGCTCTCCCCATACCTTGCGTGGGGAACACTGGTACCTAATTAGAAATGAGTAGCCACAGCCTCCACTAGCCAGCAGTGGGCATCCTCCCATGTCACCCTCTTCAAGGACCTGGGTTTGAGAGCTCCAAATGTCTCTGACAACTTATATCTACTTTTTCCAGTACTTCAAATGCATTAACAGCTGCTCTTTGATTTTCACCTCTCTCCTCCTGCAGTTCTTATGTGAGAGTCTAGCAGACCATAATACGTTTGATGTGATATTTTTACAGCCACTAATGCAACAGGATATCCATTTCAGGGAGACATTACATTACAACAGTTTCTGACAAATATGCCATCTCTAGATATTGTCACTGATGTAAAATAGCACCTGATGGCAAAAAGCATTACCTTTGGTCTCACTATACCGTGCATTATTAAAATATTTCTCAAAAATTAAGCATTTCTGAGCAACTTGGTAGATAATTCTGAAGGCTAGTTAATAATGAAACATTCACATCCAAAAACCTTTGATCCCAGAATTAAATAGACTAGGCAGAAATAAACATGACCTCCTTTATAATCGATATTTTGGACTCCTGAGATGTTTTTCCCATATCCTTAACCATAATTAAGAGAAAAGTCTTTGGTTAGGTAAACAACAAGCTCCGCAAACTCAGGAAAGGAAACTGGACAGTACAGACTTTAAAATTTGAAAATCTCTTACAAAATCAATATTTGGTCTAGGTTTGTTAGGGAGTTTCTACATAGATTAGGAGTTGCTTGTTCTTTAAATACGCTATCTTTTAGCAATGTTTTTTTAAAAAAATATCACTTTCAGAGATGTCTTCACAGAAGGCTAAATAATCAAGTAACTACCAATCACACAATTTACATAAACAGATGCCTCAAGTAGCTTTAAAAGCCCGGGATTCATAATTTTGGAAGAAATAGGAGGAAAGATGTAAAATTTTCAGCTGAACTCTAAAGACCATGGACTAGAAAAGGAGCTTTTGAGTGGTTTGGGGTTTCTTTTTCTTGTCTATGAGAGATTTATTCTTAGATCATTTATTCTGTACGTGTGTTCCACTGAAGAACTTAATGGACTGGCACCTGAATGAATAATCAATGTGTACAAAAACTCAGCCACTTGCCTGGGATCTTCAGCACAGAACATGTCATTTGGGAAGAATAATTCTCTAAATACAGAGATGCTACAGTACTGAATTAAATTTACATCAACAGTAAATTAGGAAAAAAAACCCCACACATTTGGGTGTGTAAGATGACGATTACTGTAAAATGTAGTACAGTTTTTTCTTTATCTGTAAGTTAATGATTCCTATGATCATCATTAAATATCAAATAATAATCAAATTTCATCACCTCTGCTAAATTTTTGTCACAAGAGAACAACACTAAGAATTTGTATGCTGGATTTCAGGTTCTTCCTATTATCCATTTACCACATCTTCAGTCATTCATCTAACATACATTACTCACATTTTTTTGTTACAACTGTTTTCCACAATGTTTGGCACACAGATGAATTCTCACACAGCTCTCAACCACACACACCTTGGGAACTAGAGCAACACTTCTGTTGCAGCTCACTGATGTGGTATTTATCCTAAGAGCAAAACCCCACCAAAATTACATTCCAGAAGCATTTCAGGAAATCCCTACCCCAGTCTGCAAAAATAATCCATCCTTGTCTCAGAATATGAAGGTTACAGATACTTCCACATACTTCTGTTCAGAAGTTTTAAAATATTTCTGCATTTTACACATTTTCTGTACTATTTTTTCACATTCTCACTATATCAATCAAAGCAGCAAGCTCCTTAAGAAGGAAGGTCAAAAGAAGACTTCTTATGTATGAATCCAAAAGAACAGTAGGAGTCTATCTCAAGCCGAGGGAAAAAAAATAAAAAGCCTCACTCTTAATTTCATATATTTCAATTTAATTCTATTTCATAGAATCATAGAATGG
>NW_010248059.1:0-11753 GCF_000690775.1 Eurypyga helias
GGGGGGATTTGTGAGAGCAGCTTCAACATATTTTGCTAGCCAGAGTTAAACCACAACAAATGGCTATCTTTTTTTTTTTTTTTTTTTTTAATGCACTGACCACAGAAGAATGACTGCTAAGCATCACTGTCTTGAATGAATCTGATTAGTTAGATTTTCCAGTTTTGAAATATTTTTGTAAAGCTCAGTTGTATTTCCAGGTTCAGAAAAAATTGAGTAGGGTTTCTATTTAAACATCTATTAAAATCCTTATCTCTCATCTTCAAGTGCATGCAGAGTGTTTTGTGTTTGTTTGTTTTTTGTTTGTTTGGGGTTTTTTTGGTTGCTTATGAAATATTTGTTGTTACGTTTTAAGGCAATTTATATTTTGTTATTATATGGCATAATGACATCTGTTGCAGCAGAGTGAGACAAGATCAGACAGAAATCATTAATATTTCCTGGATTCCAATCTGAAACTCAGAAATATCAACAATGCTTCATTGGTTTCAGTGCTTCTGTCTTACCATGTTTTAGCAACTTCATACTAAAAAAAATCTGCATGTGTAGTCACATATAATGAAAAATTTGAACCTAAACCAAAATAAAGTCTGTGTATATGCATGTGTGTGCGTAAAGTGTTGTTATGTAAAACCAGAATTAGAGATAATAGAATAATATTTCATGTAATGACTGCAATTAATAGCATGTACATGAGGAAAAGATGTGGAGACGAACTGAATATGTGGGTGTTTCTTTGTGTACAAAAGAAGAATGGAAATTGCAAACTAGATTAAAAAAAAAAAAAATTCACTGCCATCAACACTGAGAACTGCCAAAGATACCAGCTTCATAATTTACTGCAGCTGTGCACCTGCAAATGCCACCTGGACTGGCTGTCACTGCAGCAGTTTCAGAAAGGTCTGAATATTTACCCAGTGAGTATTATCATGTTTTATGTACTAAACATTCTCATTACTTTTGCTGCTAAAAGTGGCAGAGGAAAGAAGTGCCTTTAATATTTGGCTCTGTGAGCAATAAAAGTTGCAGTGGTTAAGAGTAACTTAATCTACTGCCTCACAGACGCACCAGTAGACTGCATCAAGCAATCAAATAAGGATTAAACTAAAAATCACATTGGCTTTAATTTTCTTAATCTGACTGCTCGGCATACATTGCAGAAAACAATCATTTCAGGCTATTTTTAACAAAGAATAATCTCAGAAAATTTAGATTTTATTAAATGCCCAGCTGAAATGCAACCTCCTAAAGTTTCTTTAAATTTCCTATCATCAGACAGGGATATAATAATACATCAATTTTTTTTAGGGAATATATATTATTATATATTAATACCATTAGTATTAAAAAAAAAAAAAGACTGAATGAAACACCACTGCTGTAGACTTAAATTTATTTCAAATTAAGGCACAATATAGAAGGCTGTTGAACAGTGAAAAAGAATTGGAGAAAGTAGGGGCTGATTATCAAATCGCACAGATTGTTGCAGCCGGTCACTGTCTTGGTAATTCCAGACTATCTGTATATAAAATAAGTGAATGAAAATTCAACAGGGAAGACATAAAAATTCATAGGTCTATGTCTATATTGATACAGAAAATCTTCACATTGATCTGAGACCTATCTCTATAAATCTCCGTAGTTCAATCACTTGGCCAATTGTCCTCAAATCTCTGCTAAATTTCTGAGAATAAGGTGAGCCCTGCTTCTTTTTTCAACTGCTTCTATCCACTGGGGTCTTTTTTATCAATGGCAGTCATTCTTTTTACAAGTAATCACAGACCTGGAAGCAGAAATATCTAACAGCCTATTTCATAAGAGAACCACAGAAATGAACTGAAGACTCAGTCTATGCTTAAGGAGTTAGATTTATAGTTTAAGAATGTAGAGGGATGGTTGTCATGGTTATCTCTGGCTGAACAGAGAGCTTTGTCTGGAATTTAGGAAAAAAAAGAGAGTTTATGACCTTTGGAAAAAGGGGTAGGCAACTCAGGAAGACTACAAGGATGTCATAAGGTTATACAGAGAGAAAATTAGAAAGGCCAAAACCCAACTAGAATATAACCTGGCCTCTGCCATAAAAGGCAATAAAAATGTTTCTATAAATGTATTAGAAACAAAAAAAGGGCTAAGAAGAATCTCCACCCTTTATGGAATGTGGGGAGAAATAGTGGCAAAGGATGAGGAAAAGACTGAGGCACTTATGCCTTCTTTGTCTCAGTCTTTAATAGTGAGACCAATTGTTCTCTATGTACCCAGCCCCCTGCGCTGGAAGACAAGGATGGGGAGCAGAATGAAGTCTTCATAATCCAAGGGGAAATGTTTAGTGACCTTCTACACCACTTAAACACTCACAAGTCTATGGGGTCAGAAGGGATCAACCCAAGCATACGGAGGGAACAAGCAGAAATGCATATCAAGTGACTTTCCATTATTTATCAGCAGTTCTGGCTAACTGGGGAGGTCCCAGTTTACTGGAGGTTGGCAAATATGATGCCCAGCTACAAGAAAGGCTGGAAGGAGGATCTGGGAAACTATGGGCCTATCAGTCTGACCTCAGTTCCAGGGAAGGTTATGGAGCAGATCATCTTGAGTGCCATCACATGGCACATAGAGGACAACCAGGTGATCATGCCCAGTCAGCAGGGGTTTCTGAAAGGCAGGCTCTGCATGACTACCTTGATCTCCTTCTATGACCCACTTAGTGAATGAAGGAAAGACTGTTGATGTTGTCTACGTAGGCTTAAGTAAAGACTTTGACACCATTTCCCACAGTATTCTCATGGAAAAACTGGCTGCTTATGGCTTGGATGGGGCCGTGCTTCACAGGGTAAAAAACTGGCTGAACGGCCAGGCCCAAAGAGTTGTGGTGAATGGAGTTAAATCCAGTTGGTGGTCAGTCACCAGTGGTGTTCCCCAGTGCTTGGTACTGGGGCCAGTTATGTTTAGTATCTTTATCAATGATCTGGACAAGGGGAACAAGTACACCCTCAGTAACATTGCAGACAACACCAAGTTGGGCAGGAGTGTTGATCTGCCTGAGGGTAGGAAGGCTTTACAGAGGGATCTGGACAGGCTGGTTTGATGGGCTGAGGCCAATTGTACAAGGTTCAACAGGGCCAAGTGCTTGGTCCTTGGGTCACAACTTGGGTCACAACAACCCCAGCAACACTACAGACTTAGGGAAGAGTGGCTGGAAAGCTGCCTGGCAGTAAAGGAGCAGATGATGTTGGTTGACAGCTGGCTGAATATGAGCCGGCAGTGTGCCCAGGTGGCCAAGAAGGCCAAGAACATCCTGGCTTGTATCAGGAATAGTGTGGCCAGCAGGACTAGGTAAATGATTGCCCTCTTCTACTTGGTATTGGTGAAGCCACAAATGTGTTCAGTTTTGGGCCCCTTACTACAAGACATTGAGGTGCTGGAGCGTGTCCAGAGAAGGGTAACAAAGCTGGTGAAAAGTTTAGAGAACAAGTCCTGTAAGGAGTGGCCGAGAAACCAGCACAAGGAGCTGGGTTTGTTTAGCCTGGAGAAGAGGAGGCTCAGGGGAGACAGTATTGCTCTCTACAACTACCTGAATGGAGGTCGTAGATATGTATGTGTTGGTCTCTTCTCCCAAGTAATAAGTGACAGGACAAGAAGAAATGGCCTCTAGCTGCACCAGGGGAGGTCTAGATTGGATATTAGGAAAAATTTCTTCACAGAAAGCATTGTCAAGCATTTGAACAGGCTGTCCAGGGAAGTGGTTGAGTCACCATCTTGGAAGTATTTAAGACATGTAGATGTTGTGCCCAGAGACATGGTTTAGTGGTGGACTTGGCAGTGCTGGGTTAATGGTTGGACCTGATGATCTTAAAGGTCTTTTACAACCTTAATGTTTCTATTTTTCTATCAGTCTATGCTCATGATGACAGGAAAAAGTGCAGGAATTTTCAGTGTTGTGAAGGACCTTGAAAACATCCAGGAGACTGTGTGTAAAGGACTGAGTTGAAACAGACCAAAGAATGTTTGTGCCAGCTAAGGTCTGTCTCAGCATTGCTGGAACATCTTACTGCCTGCCACTGCCATAGCAAGGGAGCACCAGTTAGACTGCAAGGCGGGACGTTCCCTGTTATCCCACTGCGTTGAATAGTTGGACCTCAAGGCTAGAGGTTTCCTCCCTTCTGAGGAACCTGAGGTGGAGCTAATTCCAAGAACTTTAATCTAACCCCTGCACATGCGCCCAGACCCGGGGTCGGAAAAACAGAGGGATCCGGAGCCCCCTGAAGACCACCAGAGAGACCCCTGAAGTCCACCAGTGCCCCCTAGTGACGGCATTGGGCATGTGCACCACCGCCGAGTGATGGGTGAGGTTAAGCAAAGCATTTCTTGGAATATGCTAACTGATTCTCGGAAGAAGCAACACACCCCAATAAAAAACCCATGTCAACCAGCATCAAACGGAATTCCCCACCTGACGTGAAGTCAATCTGGACTGATGGGACACCGCAGCTCCGTGGTGGTAGCTATTGCGCCTTTACTTTCCTTTTTTTTCCCATCTTTCTCTCTCTCTTTCTCGCATCTCTGCGAATTTGGATGTAACTATTAAACTTCTTCTCTTTATGGCATCTGACCTCGTTTGTGTCTTAATCTCACTCTGGGAATAACAACAAATCTCCCCAGACCAGACCTTTCTGGGTCGGGACACTGTGTTACAGAGGGGAATGAAGAACAGAATTGGAGGAACTCAATGGAGCATACAAGATCATCTCAGCAATTATATTACTTGCTGGACTCCAGTCTGTCACTGAGGATCATAGGGATACCACAGGACATTGCAGTACCAGTAAGCATGATGAAAGGAGATTCAGGCACAGACAAACATTTGACCTGTGTTGAGAGACCACAAAACTTGTTTTACATGTAAATAAATGAGTAATAACCAAGCACCCAGACAATAAGCGCATTACGGAGAGGAATCTGGTTTATAAAATAAGTATCAATACTTATGTCATTCCTTAGATTATGTTTCAGGGCTTCTGAAGTTTGGTAGAAAGATCCAAATTTTAAAATATTATGGAAGAACAAGTGGTAGGGTTTATAGACTAAACAGACATATTGAGCAAGAAAAGAAAAGGAGTTGGATGGCCTCAGAGGGCAGATGGCCCAGAAACAAATGAAATGTATATTGTTAAGCATATCAGGAACTCTATGAAGAGGCTTCCATTACTCTTTTTGTTCACCTGAATTGAACAGGAGGTTTCAAGTAAGATTGAACAAGGATGACCTGTTATGCAGTTATTTCTCTAAGGCTGTGTTTGTCATAGACAGTGGGCCACACTTCAACAGTCTTTGTGAAAGAAACTAAACTCCATGTACAAATATTACAAAGCAACCAAAATAATTTCACACATTCAAATGCTTGTTTTTATTGAATAAGGAATGTAGGAAGATTACTACTTCACATGGAAGACTCTGCAGCATTTAAAATAAGCTTTTACAAGATTATTCTGCATTGTCTGTGCCAACATATTGTCATATAGAACCATTTGTATAACTAGATGATTTCTTTCCAATTTGTCATATATAAAATCAAATTATGCGTTAAGTAACTTCTTGTGATTTTGTTTTCCAACATGCTTAGCAGAACACAATAAAACAGGAGAAAACCAAATAGAATGCTGCTAATGTGTGCCTTTGAGGACATAGTGTGCCCACTGCATAGTCAGAAGGGGCATCATAAAGTTATATTTCTTTCACAATTACCTACGTGATGAAGAAATTTCATTTAGTTACAATGTTTCTTCCCATGGGTACTTGACTAGCCCCCTATCTCCCTTTGTTTCTGACAAGTAGTGTCTCTGCAAAAGCCTTTGCCTTCCTTCAAGAACATGAACTGTTATCAGTGAAACCAATATGGGGTAAACCACATGTTTTTCTTTATTCCTTACTGAACTAAAGAGATACGACCCAAACTAATAAACAGACTTAATTGAGAACGGGTTGGGAATTCATCATCAGAAATCTTTTTCAGGTAAAACTCATGTCCTCTGAAAAATCTGTATGTTCCTTTCTGCATTTATTAATTTTTTAAAAAAAGTATTGTCCTTTTTTTACCTGTTTTGAAGAAATGAAGCATATTGTAGATGCATTCAGTGCCAAAGAATACTGAAAGATTTTCTGTCTGTATTATTGGAGATTTTCTGTCATCTGTATACAGAAAACACCATAAACAACACTTTCCATATTGATTATGTGTAGGTAATATGTCATTGACAGATTGCACACCTTTCTTAACTTCAAAAAATTAGTATCAGAAAGGGTTCAATGTAATTTTGGTTTCTTTTAATATTATTTGACAGCTTAATGAGAACTGGGATCCATGGCCGCATGAGAGCTAGTTGTTCCACTGGAGTACAAATGGTGAATGCTTGAATTACTTCAGTGTTCTGTAGATAGTACTTGCTAGGTATGGCTTTGTACACATTGCAGCTTTCTTATAGCATGACAGCCGTATCAGGAGTCTGCTCAAAACTGCTAAATCTGGTCAACCTGTATAATGACCATACCAATAAACGATTATGGTTGAAAGACTCCTACCATGAATTCATGACAGCATAAATGAGCAAGAGAAGAGTTGAGCAAATTATTTACCTTTTATTCTTATTTATAAAATAAGTAAAGAAGAACACCAGACCTGAACTATTTAACTTTATAAAATGCAAGGTATTAAATGCAAGTTTAATCTGTGTGTCCTTACTGCTAAAATATGAAAATTCATGAATTAACCTGAATAAATTCCTGAAGTGTACTACTAAAAATATTTTAAAAGTGGGTGGATTTTTCTTAAACAAAAAATGTGGAAATGGAAGAAAACCAAGTGTGGAAAAAGGAAGAAAGACAGACATTTATTTTCATTCTACCTGCTCTCCCTTCAAATTTTTAATATATAGAAAAATATTAAATTCATTTTCCTAGTGCTTTTTTGTTTTTTTCCTCTCCACTGGAGGAGGGGTGGAGGTGAGCAAGCAGCTGCGTGGGACTTAATTGCTAGCCGAGGTTAAACCATGACAGGGTGATAATCCCTCAACATGTGACATTTTTTGGGTCCTGTACACTCAAACTCTGGTTATGGGTAAAGCCAATATTTTTTTATTAGCATAATTGAAATCTTAACAGTCCAGACAAAGAATTAACATTAGTCCAGATACACAGAATAACTACTTCTTTCTACTACCTATATAAAAAGTCATTACTGTCACATACGAACATAAACAAAAGTAAATAATTTAGGTATAGCCACCAGGTCATTAGAAAACATGCTGCTGCAGCTAAACCAAGTGAAAACAACAACAGCAAGAAAGATAAGTTCAGACAGAGAAAGTCCAACAATCCTGTCTTGATGCCTTGCAAACTCAGTACAAAGTCTGTGTCCTGTGACTACCAACGCCAATATTGTATCCCAGGGCTCCAATGCTACCTCTCTGATTGACAGACATGAGGTGTCCTTATCTCTTGCAAACACACCTCCATTAAGTGGCATTGAAGCACTATCAGCCAAAGGTTTTTTTAATTTTCTTTATAATCTTAAACTGATCCACAGATTTCTGTTAGTGAATCCCTCAAATTCTCAGTCCCTAATGTTCAATGTGAAATATAAAGGGTTGAAATACCATAGCATAAATGTTTGCTTCAGTAATATCATGGTCGCTTTTTGTGCTCTTGATCTATAATAATGAAGTATAATGGCACTTCTGCTCAGGCAGAATTTAATAATTAGTTTGCTTCCTTGATTGGTCTCTAATTTAAATGATAATCTTCCTTCCTTAAGAAAAGAGCAGTTGGATTAAATCTGTGTAATTAGTAATGTGTGCAAGGGGGACATAAAGGTAAATAATACATCTGCTTTGTCTCTTTTCACATAGACACACACAAAGAAGTTTTTTTCCTCCACTTCATATATGTATGTGTGACAACAAAGAGTATTCTGTAGCTTTAAATATATTTCTATGAGTTGCAAAATATGTTAATTCACTGTCATCCTATTAGAGAGTTTCTCCCCTTCATGCTTTCTCCTATTACCAGGAAAAGCCACAAAGTTATTAGGCAGCTGAGTCTGAGGCTGAATATTAGTGGAATAAAGTTTTCTTTTTATTGTGTTTAAAGAATGCGAATGTTCCAACTACCTCCTAATAAGACACTGTAAACTCAGAACTTCCACTGTTAAATGTGAAATACACCAAAATGTGCTAAGATGTGGAAATATTTTTGTTATAATTTGTTATAATATTATTGGCATAATTAAGGCAAATGGTTCTTTAAAATGACATTATGGAATGACAGTACAATTAAAGAGATTGTTTCCCTGTTTTTACTCCCAGAGTAAATTAAAATAAACTTTTAAATCATTCTTGTTACTTCTTTTTCAAATGTTTTCCTTACCTGTTTTGCCAGGAGGCAGAATTCAGGGAAGAAATAGAAATTTACTGTTAAGAGAAGTAGTATTAACCAGAGTGACCCAGAGAAGTGGCAAAGGCTCACAGAGAAGTGTCAGTCTCTGAAAATAGTTTCTGAAGTTCCAAGCCTACCGCTCATGTTTCCACCAAAAAAGTTGAAGACTGTGTAAAATATGTGAGATATAATACATACACCAGCACTTGTTTTTAGATATAATCACTCATTTTGAAACCTCTCTGCCAGTTACCTATTTACACTTCTGTCTATATTTCTCATGATAAAATGTTGATGTATTTATAGTTCTGGTCAGAAATTGTTGACTTGGCCTTCAGAAAATGTTTGTTCTCTTGAATACTTAAAGTGAAATGTCTGAAGTTGTTGCTTTCTACCACTAAGATATGGGAGTAAGGTAGTCTCCAAATCTAAGTGACAAAATTTCTATTTGTCAAATACACCCTGAGGCTCTGAGCTTTTGTATCAGTCACAGCTATAGTGCAAATGGGTGGGTCTGATTGATCATGATCGAGTAAAGTGCCAGCATAACTGAGGAAGATTGAAGATGACTACACTGATATGCTTGAATTGGCATTAGTATTAATGAACAGGACAGCACATATCTTGACATGAGTAAGTGGTCACAGTCTGGGAGTGCGGAAATGAATATTAGCTCACATGGCTTAACATAACTCTGCATATGTGTATGTGTGACATGTGAATGATTACTGGAAGTCAGTATTGGTGGGCGGGAGTAGCAGAGTGTCACTTTATATAAATGAGCATCCCTGACAAGGTGCAATTTAGTTTCTGCCTAAAGATTTCCTGTTGGTAGAGAATAACCTACCATCTACCAGTGACAGAATATCCACTCCTTCAGGCAGCATGTTTCCATTAGGTTTTGTTACTTCTTAACATTTCAGAAACTACTGATATGTATCCCTCTGATTAAGGTTATCTCAGGGGATTTTTTTGGAAAGAGATATTGTATTTAATCTTGAATGGAATCCGAGATGGCATTATTGTACAATTTTCTCAGTTTTTCTGATAGACGATATCTGTTTCCTGATTGATGGGAAATTATCTCTCTTTCATGTCCCCTGTCAAAAGAGTAATTTGAAAATATTAGGTCATACACCTATTTATATGCATGTGTGTGCATTTATGCATGTACATATCTATGTTTATAGCCTTTAAAAAAGGTAATGGATATGACGTTAGAAGAATTTAAATTTAGGTATGATATAAGCTTCATTTGAGGGTATAGACACCACTTTAACCAGCAATAAACTTGGAACTGGAAACCTGAATGGTTGTGAGAATACATTAGCCCTTTTGAAACTGCACTGGAAATAGCTCCAGTGTAATGCAGAGCTCCAAGCATGTGTCCAGAAAACCCCTGACTTACAGCCATGCTAGCCGCAGCAGAAGCCAGAGCTGAAGATGCAAGGGTTAACCAGTAAGGTTTGCCCATCTGAGCCTAAGGTGAGTTGGGCAGCAGCTGCTACCAATAAACTGCAGACAATCTCAAATGCTTCTGAATCAATTGCACGCTCTTCTGTGACAGCTCTGGGATCCAAAATGCCTTGTATGGACATGGGATGAGTATTAATGGTCATGTAATTCTCTTTCTAGGTGTGATAATTCAATCTCCTTCTGTGGGCAACTCCCAGTACCTAGAAAGAGCTAGAGCTTTTAGCTGCTAAGGGGCAACTCCCAGTACCTAGAAAGAAAAGAGCTAGAGCTTTTAGCTGCTAATGATTCTGCCCTGGGCATGGTGCTCTTAAACTTCCTTTCTTTTTCTTTTTTTTTTTTTTCCTTTCTTTTTTTTTTTCCCCTTTTTTTTTCCCACAGGAGAAAAATGTATGTAACACTCCCTGACTCAGCCCAGGACTAATAGCAATCTCTTAATTTTATTAATCTGTTAATTAATAATGTTAATTCTGTTCTGGCACTTCCCCAAGCAGAGAAGTTAAGAGCCCCTTTTTGTTTAATGAATGCAAATATAAAAAGACTTAATAATGATGGAAGTCTTTCACACAAAAATGGGTTCTGCATATAGCAAAATGTAGAGAGTGAAAGAAGCTGAAGAAAAGAAGGAAAGCAAGAAGGTCCAATCCTGACACCAGGGATCCCAACTCCACTCACCACAAAATTTGAGGACAGGTATAATTCTCTTCACATTAGCCATATGAGAAAGAAAAATGCTCATACACACTCTTGCACTCTTTCTTTTTCTAATGGTCTCAGAAATATCTGTCTTTTGTCTATCATTCTTGCTGTTTCTTTAAATTATTATCTTCTGAATTCTGGGGGATACCTCTGGGATGTAGGCCTTATTTGATGAAAATGAGAGTTGCTAAATTAGCAAAGACTGACTGAAGATATAATTCTTTCTTTCATGGTAGAAATCCTGCTATACCAAAAATTATTTTTAAGAAATCCTGTAATAAAATATGTATGCCTACACATTCCTGTTCCTGTATTTTATTTTCTGCCAAATAAAAAACTAAATCTATGAATTCTGTGTTCACTGTGTTTCTCATTGGGAATTTGGACCTTAGCCTGCATGTTTGCTACCTTAAACATTAGAGATCCCAAATGTGTAGGCACCATTTAAACAAATTTTTCCAAATCAGTTTCATTTTTGCACTCTGCATTTTTGCTGGCTCTTCTACTGTTACTTTTTACCAAAGGTTGGAAATCTGTATCATGAAGAGACTTCTGCATACTACCCACAATAAGACACTGCAACTCCCTTCGCTTTGCCTGGTGTTCACCTAGAGAGTATACACTCAGCAGAAGGAAAGTAATGAACTGTTTTGTAACTCCTGGGAGTTAAAAAAAATGGGAATAGACATAATACTGAATACACAACTGTTGAAAAGTATTGTTTTTAGAAAAGGAGAAGAGTTACAAATTTTAATTTACAGTGACACCCACTGACAGGATGTACCTTACGTAAAGATAATTTTCATGAGCCATTTAAATAAGTGACTTTATAAGTAAGACCTCATGTAAATCATGAACACCATTGTGCAGGAAGGTGACAGGTTTTATGCATTGGTCATGGCAAAAATGGAAAATTTCACGGTTTGTCATGCATTAATAGAGATGGTTACAAAACCATAAAGTCATTTATATTGATAAAAAATTATTCTCAAAGGATTCAAGTCCACCAGTACCCCAAGTCCTTCTCCTCAGGGCTGCTCTTAGTCTATTCTCCACCCAGCCTGTACCTGCGTTTGGGATTGCCCTAACCCAGGTACAGGACCTTGCACTTGGCCTGGTTGAACTCCATGAGGTTGGCAGTGGCCCACCTCTCC
>NW_010248059.1:11916-51404 GCF_000690775.1 Eurypyga helias
TGGCCGCTCGTCACTGTCTCCACTCAGACGTCAAGTCATTGACCACAACAATCTGAGTGTGACCATCAAAGCCAGTTTCACAACATCATCTGCTAATTCTTTCAGGACCCAGGGATGTATTTCATCAGGTTCCATGCATCTTCAGGTTCATTAGGTGTTCTCAAATCTGCTCCTCTCTAACCATGGGCAGTTCTCCATTCTCCCAGTCCCTGTCCTTGCCTTGCATGACTCTGGGTGTATGGCTTGGGCCCTTGACAGTGAAGACTGAGGCAAAAAAGGCATTGAGCACCTCAGCCTTTTCCATATCCTGGGAAACCAGCTCTCCTACTTCCTTCTGCAGAGGGCCCACATTTTCCCTGTTCTTCCTTTTATCACCTACATACCTATAGAAGTCCTTCTTGTTGCCCTTGAGGTCCCTGGCCAGGTTTAATTCTGTCAGGGCTTTAGCTTTCCTAACTTGATCCCTGACTTTTTGGAAAACTTCCTTATAATCCTCCCAGGCTACCTGTCCCTGCTTCCACCCACTGTAGGCTTACTTTTTGCACCTCAGTTTGTCCAGGATTTGCCTGTACACCCACACAGGCCTCCTGGCACTTTTAACTGACTTCTTCATTGGAGTGCATCACTTCTCTGCTTGGAGGGGAAGATCCTTGACTAAACACCAGTTTTCTTGGGCTCCTCTTCCCTCCAGGGCTTCATCCCATGGAACTCTGGCAGTCATTTCCTTGAAGAGACCCAAGTCTTCTTTCCTGAAGTCCAGGGTAACGAGCTTGCTGCGCACCCTCCTTGCCTCCTTAAGGATCTCAAACTCCACCATTTCATGGTCACTGCAGCCAAGGTTGCCCTTAAGCATCACATTCCCCACCAGCCTCTCCCTGTTGGTGAGAACAAATTGTGCAATATGTGATGTAACTTAACACTACATGTCATGATTGTGTTACACAGCCTAGCATTTAATTTGCACCACCCAAAAAACCATCTAGCCCATTCCACTGTAAAGAAATTTTTCTAAATACAAGCCAAAGTGCCTGACTTTGTAGACAGGCTGAAAGCTGCTTCCCTTCTTCAAAGTATTCCAGGAACCTCCTGGCTTGCTTGTGCCTTGCTGTGCTGCCCTCCATTCAGGGTGGTTGAAGTCCCTCATGAGGACCTGGTTTTGTGACCGTGAGGCTGCTGCTATCTGTCTGTATATGGCCTCATCCACTTACTCATCCTGGCCAGGTGGCCTGTAGCAAACTACTACTACAATATCCCCTCTTTCTTCTCTCCCTTTAATCCTGACCCATAAGCTCTGGTCAGCTCCTCATCCATCCCCATGTGGAGTTCAATGCACTCCAGCTGGTCTCTAGTGTAGAGAGCAACATCCCCTCCACACCTTCCCTGGCTGTCCTTCCTAAGCAGCCTTCCATTCTGACAGTCCAGTCATAGGAGCTGTCCCACCATATCTCTAGGATGCCAATAAGGTCATAGCTTCACATACCTGCGCATGCCTCTAGCTCCTCTTGTTTATTTTCCATGCTCTCTACATTCGCATAGAGACATTTAAGATGGGCCCCCGATTTTACCGCTCCCCCTGTACAAGAAAAAGACCAATAAGCTAGAGTGAGTTCAGAGGAAGAACTTGAAGATGGTAGGGTCCTGGAGCATTTTCCATGGGAGGAATGGCTGAGGGAACTGGTATGTTCAGCCTGAAGAAGGGATGCCCTGGGGACCCATAACAGCAGCCTGTCAGGGTCTATGGGGACATTATTGACAAAGGGGAGCCAAACTCTTTACAGCAGTGCATGTGAGAGGAAAAGAGGAAATGGAATTTGATTGAAACAAGGAAGGTTAAAACTGGATATAAGCATTTCCACTCAGAACACACCAGCAGTGGAACAGGCTGCCAAGAGAGTTCATACACTCTGCATCCCTGGATGTTTTTAAGATCTGTCTGGATAAAGCTCTGAGCAACCTGGTCTGATCTTAAGGCTGACTCTGTTTGGAGCAGGTGGCTGGACTAGACCGATTCTGAAGTCCATTGTAGCCTGAACTGTTTCATGACTCTCCCTGACACATAGCTGGAACACTACCTATCAGTGCTGAGATGAAGTACTTCTGAATTCAGCAGCCATCAGGATTGCTGAGATTATAGAGCTCACGACTGATTTGTAACCTTTTGGCAGATTCAGAATTGCAACATATCTGAAGTTAAAAGCAGTCTCAGCTCAGCCAGCAGTGGAAATGCAAGGAAATACCACAATTTCAACAGAAACTGAACAGCTGGCAATGGAGAAAAGCGAGACTAGGATAAATGGACATCCTCCAACTGGATCCAAAGATGGATTTCTGAAGTATTTTTCAGAATTACACTATGTTACCTAGAGAAAAAATTTAAAGAAAGATTGCCTTTGTGTAATTATCTTTCCAAAATATAATGCATCTTTGAAGTTTATAAATTTGCAGCTTGTAAATTATACATCTGTAACAATTCCCAGAAGGACTTTATTTTAGCTAACAAACTCCACCATGGCTGCAAAACAAGACCTATGCAGAACCTCCTTCAGCAAACTTTCTCTGTGGGTGACAAAATGGAATATATTTAGAGAGCTTTTTCAAGAGGACACCACATTAATTTGCAAATGTAGTAGGAAATCTACTATAACATACTTACAGAAATATGTTTAAGACAATGAACAGTTCGTCTGTAACTAAAAATATAATATTTATTAGCTTTACATGCTTCATAAACATGATAAAATGCTTCTGCTAATGCTTTAAGGCTATAATATGGGCCCTACACAGAGTGTTCTCTAGTAAACTGAATTAATTTTTATAGTAACTTCCCTTAATTCAGTGGTAGTACCATGTAGCAACTTGAAAATTACGCTGCAATTTCATTTGAAATAGAAAATAAGGCATGTAATCAGCCATATGTACTTTATTTTTAAAATAGAGTTAGTTTCCTCTGCTATCTTTACCTTTTCAGAATTGTTTAAATGAAAATTGTCAGATTGAAGCTGACATTTTTGACACTTGGGTTTGGTGCCTTGTTATTCCTTTTCTTATAAGGAAATCTGAACAATCAGGCATGAAGATCTGCTGGAAAGATCTCTTTGTAGGAATCTAGGTAAGCATACAAGGTTCATATTTTGCTAAATTGGTCACCATTAACATAGCTGCAGTGAAATGCAAATTCTCACTGTTAAGCTTCCTAGATAGTCCCACAGACATCAGTACCAATATGTTCACATGACTGCAAGAAATTAAGTCAAAACAGTTTAATGAGCTACCATTTGTCTGAGCCATGGTAATGGTATTAGCTCTTCTAGCTTGTTCTGAGTACAATATAGGATTTAATTGTTTGAAATGTGGCAGCATATGCTAATGTATGTTATTTATTGACTCTGTTAACTCTAAATGTGCTGTAAAGGGAGAACAAACATGAAGGAAGCTTTAAAAGTAAGAACTTAGAATTAACAAACCTAAGGGAAGTGAAGAACACAGAATTGTCTGTACAGTCAACTAAAATGCCTCAACCAACCCATAATACCTTGTTACATTGCAATAACACAGCTACTTGTCATTGTGCAAAAATAGACAGCTCATTCATATTTTTTAGAGCTGTGATCTTTACATAGATTCAACAAGTTTTGTTTGGTATGTTTTCACAGTACTCAGAAGAGTTATGTGTGAGTGTGTATACAGATGTGAACTTAAATTTAGAGTCTTACTCCCACAGCAAGAAACAGATTTCCCAGTATTTCCCAGAGTGAAAGTGTGATATAGATAGCTCTAATATTTAAAATTACTTGTAAGGAAAAGGAAGAATATGTCCCAAACCCAAAAGTAGCTTTGAAGAGTGAAATCATAAAAGTAATGAACCTAGTTTTAGTGAAGAATACAGACTGCTATCTTTCATTCAAAATGCAATTACTGTCACCAAATTCTATTCATTGTGCCATTTTCAGTTCTCATTATGATTATTCTCAGTGGAATTAGGTACTAAAATTCCAGTTCTTCATATGTTTTATAAATCATAGTAGTAGTCTTGAGTATTTTGACCTTTTAAATATTCCTTGGTTTGATTGGCTGTGTTGCCTATCTGTTCTATGTATCCTATTATTTTATTTCCTCTCTAACCTATGGGGAAGTAGATGAAGTGCGTAGCCAATGAAGATGTAGGATATTGTAAAGGTCAAAGTGCTAACATTATTGCTAAATATTTCAGAGCATACTCTAAGTATTAAAGCCCTGGCTGCAGTTCCTTATAACTAATGTTGAACAAAGAGCAGAAAATATGAATTTTATTCAGTACCTTAATTTGGCAAAAATCAAAGTAACCACAAAGAGAAACTGTAACACACTTAGTACAAATATGTTACTTAGCACTAGCCTACACTATCTCAGAATTATGCATTTTAGCCAGTACTTTGAGTAGGAGAAGAGTGTTATCCTTATGCCTTAGATCCCTTTCCCTGAGCAGAGGTATTTAATAAAGCTGTGTTCACAGTTCAAAGTTTCTGCAGATGTGTAGGAACACTGGGGAATGGTTAATCATTTCGAAGCTCAGTCAATTAACTGTGTTGCATCTGGCTGTAGCGCTGCCCAATGGGCAAACTTTAACAGTAATATGTAAACTTAAAGTGTGAATGGTATGTTTACCTTTCTGTTTCTGGGACCTGCAAGAATCTGGACTAATAATGCTAAAATTTGAATGCTTATTTCCATGGTGCTTCCATTTATACTGAAAGCAATGCATACCACTGATTCTGTACTGAATCTGTTTCTACAAAATACTTATTTCTGTTTCATGGAATTTATTCAGATAATTTAAACAGACCACTTTCTGGTTGTTGATTTATAATGATCTATAATTCAGAGCTTCCAAAGAAGAGCCAGGTGAACTGCTAACAGCTGATGGTTTGCCCTGAAAATACAAATAAGTAGACAATATGGTCTACTACAGGAGTCACTACAGGAATATTTTCAGCGTTAGAGCAAAGATATTTCCTTCCCAGTACGATTAGAGTCACTCCAGAAAGGATATTAGTACTGCGAGATGTGCCCTCTGCTCTGATAGAAATTTTTACAACACTGAACTTTGATAGCATGATTGAGTAAAATCTACAAGTACACACATCATCTTAAGTACAATAGGATCTTTTCTGTGAATCTACTATACAGGATGATATGCATCTTCAGGCAGATTACTGACATGTTATTATACACATTGTAGCATATATCTTTAAAGGAGATACAGTTATTCCAAATGGTTTAGCTGAAATCCCTTGCAACAGTTTTCTACATTTTCAGTAAGAATGAGTACTTGTAAAATTAGAGATCACACGGTTACCATTTTGAATTTCAAATATCAAAACAATATTTGTAATGTGTAATCAGAGTTCTAAAATTAGGTTTGTTGATCTGAATTTGAAGTATATATGACAGTCTACATGCTGCCAAACCCACAATTTTTGCTATGCTACATTTCAGTTGGAGTATACCATTCCCAACAATTCACCAAAATTTTAATTTTTTGTTGGAGCTATTGTAAAATGTCAGTTCTCTAGACTGATTTTTCATCCACCAATACAATCTTACTAACTTTAGCACTGAGCATACTCGTGTTGGCGTCAGTTTCAGTACATGATCAAAATTTCTTCTGAAATCTTTCTTCAGAGAAATGCTTTGTCCTCCATCAATCTGCTTACAATTCAGAACTGAGTACTTGAATCTCTCTAGCAGATTATATGTTCTGAAAGATGAAGACTCATATATAATGAAAATAATCCATGTGTTTAGAAATCCCTACTGCCATTCTGCCTCTTCTCTCTCTCATTTCCCAAAATTCAGTAGAAATTCCATGACAGCTCAGAAAACATGAAGTGATGTTTAAGCTGTGGTTTTCCTTCCATCATTTATCCTTCTACCTCTGCTTTTAGTTTTAGGTAATGTAAGGACTGACTTATAAGGACATTCCTGAGGTGTTTATTATGATATTATCACACTGACTGAATTTTGTTTAACAGTTCCATGGCCTTAGAATTCAGATAAACAACCTTATCAACCAGAAGATGAGAGGACAGTGGCATTTGCTTAACATTAATGTGTGCTGAATTCCTAGTAAAGGACAGTGAGGATGGATGAATTAACTTGCAGTTAGTTCTGTGTTTTTAATGGGTAGGGGTGACAGTTTGGGACTCTCCACAAGCCACCCAACAAGTATCAATATAGCTCATTCGAGGTACAGCCATCAAATCGAAAGTGAATGAAATGTAAAATGAAGTGTAGTTAAATAACTGGAACAAATTACCTTCTAATAAGAATCTTGTGCAAAAGAGATTTCTCAACAGTGAAACACAAGTCAACCTTATGTCTGCTGATGCTGTTGAAGTTACCAAATAATGCCTAATATGTTAAAAGGCATCATTTGAAGGAGAGGTCTCAGAAGGAGACCCCAACGTCATTTATATTACTTGATGCCTTGATGTCGTTGCTGGACATCCACAGGACTCTAGGACAGTAAGGGCCACATGATGCCATCCCTCTTCCCTTATATCAAGACAATTTTCAGCAGAGAGGACCCAGGTGTGTGAAGACTCACCAAGAAGCACCCAGCTAGTGTGCTTGGTCTCAGCACTGGGCCAGAGCAAGGGCGAGGACATTGGCATTACTGAGGTCAGGGCCAGGACACCTCCATCTCTACACATGTTCATCTCTGTGCTATATGCACAAAACTAGAGGAAAGAGTGCTCCCTGGTATGCTTGTCTGGCAGTGTGCTGTTTGAAGTTTGTAAGATTATGCTCTCTGCCTACATCTCCCTAGACAGTTAGGGAACAGACTGAATTTTCTACTCAGGATGCATCAAATTCAGGGGTCACCAGCGGAAAGCATGTGATCCTGTGTTTCTCTGCATCAAGATCTAAATGCATTAAAGTGTATGTGTCTATGTAGTTGGAAAATATATCTTTTTGTCAGTCTGGACGATACTTCTCAGAATATACCACCTTTATTATTTCACTTTCATGTTTTTATTAGGTGCTATATATATGAGCATGACTTTATAATTAAGTAAATTGTGATAATAGCCCTTGATTTCCAGGTTGTAATGCCCTTTTAATTCCCTGCATGATATTCTAGCCTAAAAGGAATTAATAGAGATGTTACAATGCTGAAAAGAAAAGTAAGGGAAATCAGCATCTAAAACTTAGTAAAGTCCTAGGTAGTAAAAGGCCTTTGTTCTGAAGATTGTTGTCCCACAGAGTAACAGAATTTTCTTTTAGCCTTTACAGTCGATTCTCATGCTGTTGAAATATCATAATCAAAGCTTTTTGCCACTTTATGTTGAAACTACTGTACTTGAAATCTTTTATTTAGTGAGAATCAGTGTTTCTACCCTAAATAATATGATGAAAGCATTCCAAATGTCAAATGAACATTCAGCAGTTAAAAATATCTTCACTTTTTACTGTTACAATGGTAGAGGGAACTGCCTGTAGGTGACTGGAATGATTAAAAAGGAATGGAGAATACACCACGGTTGCTCGAAAGGGACTGTGAGAGTTCATCATACTATCACGTGTCAGTGCTACTTTTATCCCCAGTTTCCTAACCAGGATAGTGCACCACTATCTGTATCTATCACTATAGGTTTGCACTCTCAGGAAAACTACAGTTTTGTTCAGACTCCTTTGTCAGTTGCTTTTAACTTCCTCTTGTCATCCTCTCCATTCTTTCCTATGTGGAAGGTAGTGTTAGCTTACAAATAGCTATTGCCTACAGGAAATGACAACTTATCAGCATGTGCACATATCAGTCCATGGTTCAAACAGAAATTTTAGGAAATCAATATATATGAAAATTAATCATCTGGAAGTTGAATGAATCATTTTGTGCATATATCCAGTTTTCCTGGCATAACGAAGAACAGAAATGGTTGCTGAAACTAAAGAAAACTAACAAGTTAATATTTCTGTAGTGTCTACCACTATAAATAGGTAGCCACTATAGGTTTAGAAGCAAGTCCTGTATAAATTGATCTAGTTTTTGCCTCAAAAGAGATGCAACACCAGTGTATCAGATTTGCATGACCAGGTTTTGGTAGTGGGGAGGATACAGGGACAAGTTTTGTGAGAAGATACCAGAAGCTACCTGTGTGTCTGACAAAGTCAGTTCCAACCATCTCCAAGGTGGACCAGCTGCTGGCCAAAGCTGAGCTAATCAGCAATGGTGTAATGCCTCTGTGACAGCATATTTAAGAGGTGGGAAAAACTGCTGCACATCAGGAAAGACAGGAGAGAGGAGTGAGAACATGTGAGAGCAACAACTTGGCAGACACCAAGGTTAGTGGAGAAGCAGGGAGTGGAGGTTCTCCAGGTGCTGGAGCAGATTCCCCAGCAGCCTGTGGTGCAGTCTGTGGTGAGGCTGGCTGTATCCCTGCCTCCATGGAGAGTCACGAGGGAGCAGAGACCAACCTGCAGCCCGTGGAGGACCCCATGCCCAGAGCAGGTGGATGCCCAAAGGAGCCTGTGACTCCATGGAGACCCTGCACTGGAGCAGTCTCCTGCAAGGACCTGTGGACCTGTGGAGACAGGAGTCCAGGCTGAAGCAGGTTTGCTGGCAGGACCTGTGACCCCACACAGACCCACACTGAAGCAGTCTGTTTCTGAAGGACGGCGCCCTGTGGAAGGCATCTGCACTGGAGCAGGTAATGAACTGCAGCCCATGGGAAGGGTCCACATTGGAGAAGTTCGTCAAGAACTGCTTCCCATGGATGGGACCCCACACTAGAGCAAGGGAAGAGTGTGAGGAGGAAGGAGTAGCATAGAAAATGCATAATGAATGATGACAACCCCTATTCCTTGTCCCCGTTTGCTGCCTGGGGGGAAGACATAGGGAAAACAGCGGTGAAGTCGACCCTGGGAAGAAGGAAAGGGTGATCATATTCTTAGTAACACAAATAACCTCAGAAGAGTTTAAGGACAGTGCTTTTTTTTAGCTGAAGTGAGATATCTGGTTTGGCTTGATGGTAAGAGGTCCTGTACCTCTTAGCCTCTAGGATCATTCTGCTCACTAGCATTTCTTAATTTTCCTGGTGCTCTTTTTCAACTAAACAAG
The DNA here is from genome assembly GCF_000690775.1 of Eurypyga helias. Lineage (NCBI taxonomy): Eukaryota > Metazoa > Chordata > Aves > Eurypygiformes > Eurypygidae > Eurypyga > Eurypyga helias. The sequence continues at coordinate 21,017 of NW_010248059.1, forward strand.
TTGTTATAGGTAAAGAATTGTTTGTTTACTAGTGTTGGCAAAAACTAAAGTGTTGCTTTAGATGGAAAATTACTATGGCAGGAAAAGACCCCAACAAACTAGAAACCCTCAGTGCCACACCATACAGTGTGCAACATTATGCTAACAACTTTGTTGTCATTATTTTGAAAAAGATTAAGTTAGTCACTGTGCAAGCAGGTGAAATTTTATATATAACTAAGTTAGGCTATTGGCAATGATGCAAGGGATTCAACTTGAGTCAATTACAGTTATAAGGAGATTGGCCTTTAAGAATGTCACATTTTAGCCAACACGAAAAGTTTTCAAATTTCATTCAATGCTTAATACAGAATATTAAAAGGAAGATTCATGGTATAGAGCACTAATCACTCACTTCAGCTAAAGAATAATGATACAACTTTATGAGTTTGAAAATTCCCATGGTAGCCACAAAGTGTATGCCTAGTATGTATTATTTGATGAATAGTATTAAAAACTTGTCAAAATAATGATAGTGAACAGAAACTACTGAAAATAGTCACCCATATTCTGAAACACAGGGGATTAAGTGATGTCTACTTCTCTAAGTTGTCATCCCAAAATTTCAAACTGATGAAGTGTAACTATATTAGGCAAGTACTTTAATGTTGCAGAAATAAGTGAAATAGATCAAAGAGGACTAGGTTTGAAGTACAAGCAGCTTTGTCTTAACTTCATCATATACTTACCAGATACCGTAAAGCCCACATAGCTATTGGATATTGAAGCACAAAGCAAATAGAATTTCTTCTGAATAAATACAATTATATAATTACTGATTATAGCAACTGTTCCCAAAATAGATTTGTTTAAAGGCTATTGTTGTTGTTGTTATTATTATTATACCCTCATTATTTCATTGGCTCTTCATATATTTCGTGTCAACAAATGATCAGTCATACATACTGCTCATCTTATTAAATCTGCTTGTCTCTCTGTTGCCCATGCCCTTTCGCTTTTATCTCTTCTTGTTGCAGTGCAGAGCTCAGGGTTTAAGGTGCCAGGTAGGATTAAAGACATCCCAGGGAGAATTCGCTTTTGAAGTGGCAGAGAGTAAATGCTTCTTATCAGCTCTAAGTGCTCAGTGTGTCATTTTCTTTCATGGCTGTGGAATGTCATTTGTAAGGATCTCTTATTTCTGCATGCTGTAGTAGAAAGTAATCTGTCAGCTTTATAACAGTGTAAGAGTTCACTGGCAGAGGCTGCTCTTGGTGGATGATGGTAACTGATAAGTGGTAAATGAGTATAATATAATATTCCTGTAACAGCAGAACACAGCCTTAAATAAAATTCTAAAACATATTATTCTGTTGTCTAGCTGATTATATTCTGTTGTTACAAGTGTGCTGTATCATAGCTGCCTATGTCTACCATTCCACCCTACATGTTTCACTTGATTCAGGAAGCACAGTGATCCCAGTGGTGGGTGGATTATTGAATAGAAAATCTCACCTTCTATCACTATATTCTGACTCAGAAAGAGGTTATCCTGGACATATGGAATGAGGAACTTTATAAGGAATACAAAGATAGATAGATAGGGAGAGAGAGGGAGAGAGAGAGAGAGAGAGAGAGAGAGAGAGAGAGATATTCATCAAATGGATGTTTGATGTAAAAAAATCTGAATTTCCACCCTTCTTTGAGAGGCCTATATTGCCTACAAGTATTTATAGGTAGAGCATGAGTGAATTCTGAATTCTGAAAAATTTAAATCTAAATTGAATTTTAGTTGCCTAAGATCATAGAATCATAGAATGGTTTGGCTTGGAAAGGATCTTAAGGATCGTCTAGTTCCAACCCCCCTGCCATGGGCAGGGACATCTTCCACTAGACCAGGTTGCTCAAAGCCTCATCCAGCCTGGCCTTGAAGAGAGCCAGGTATAGGGCATCCACAGCTTCTTTGGACAACCTGTTCCGGTGCTTCACCACCCTCTCCATGAAGAACTTCTTCCTGATGTAAATCTCCTCGCTTTCAATTTAAACCCATTACCCCTTGTCCTGTCACTACAGGCCCTTGCAAAAAGTCCCCTCTCATCTTCCTTGTAGGCCCCTTCAGGTACTGGAAGGCTGTAATAAGGTCTTCCCAGAGCCTTCTCTTCTCCAGGCTGAACAAGCCCAATTCTTGCAGCCTTTTGTCACAGGAGAGGTGCTCCGGCATCTGATCATCTTCGTGGCCTCCTCTGAACTCGCTCCAAGTGGTCAATATCCTTCTGATGTTGAGGGCTCCACAGCTGGACACAGTACTCCGGGTGGGGTCTCACCAGAGCAGAGTACAGGGGCAGAATCACCTCCCTCGACCTGCTGGCCACGCTTCTCTGGATACAGCCCAGGATAAGGTTGGCTTTCTGGGCTGCCAGCGCACACTGCCGGCTCATGTTCAGATTTAGTCCACTGGTACCCCCCCAACCCAGGTGCAGGACCTTGCACTTGGTCTTGTTGAACCTTGATGAAGTTTAATAATGATTTGTGTTCTTCATTAATAGCTGATAGATGAGAAGATAGTCTGTTGTTATAAAGCATGTATTCCAGCAGATATTCAACTTTGTTACTGTTCATTTACACAATTGAAAATCTTGTTCATGGACAGTCCACTGGTACCCCCCCAACCCAGGTGCAGGACCTTGCACTTGGTCTTGTTGAACCTTGATGAAGTTTAATAATGATTTGTGTTCTTCATTAATAGCTGATAGATGAGAAGATAGTCTGTTGTTATAAAGCATGTATTCCAGCAGATATTCAACTTTGTTACTGTTCATTTACACAATTGAAAATCTTGTTCATGGACCACATTCAAGCATTTCATACACAAATAAAATTTTCCTGGAGGGTTTCTGCCAATAAACATGAACACTTGAATTTTTACAGTAGATGTAGATTCAAATATTCATACTGAACCATGTCCAAGTTCAAAATTAAAACTTTGTCTTCTCAATCCCAGGGAATAAAAAGGACATTCCAAACATTTAAATTTAAGAAATTAATTGTTTATCTTCAAATCTCTTCAGACCTGAGGGTCAATCACTAAACTGATAGTTCCCAGCACTATTCCTGTCCAAAAAGAAAAATATTACATACACACAAATAAATTTAACTCAGTGACTTCTGTAAATTTGAATTAGAGTCCAATGGACTGTTTATGCTCTCACTTATTGTAGTATAAAACAGAAAAGACAAATCTCTTCAGAGTGAGAAAATATCAGATTTTTTTTTTTTCCAGTGAGCAAAGACTAAGTCCATCAACTTTTGAATGTCAAAGATGAAATGTATTAAGAAAATATTAAGCATAGAAAATGCTAAATAAAAATCTTATGGTAAAGAGTTGCTGCCATACTCTGCAAAGGACACTAAAGATCTTCTGAAAACTTGCACAATTTACTAATGTAGGTTTATGGACCTAGAGAAAGCAAAATCTAGTTCTTTCATTATTCTGATATAATTTAATATTGTTTTCATTTGCCAGTTTAAATATTTTTGTACTGCTAGGATTTATCTAGAGGGAGTCAGCTGACAGAATTTGGAAATCTTTATGTGGTTCAAGGTATTTTAACTCTTCTTTTTTCCTTACATTTTTAATAAGGTGGTCTGACACACTACTGGATTTTAAACTACTATTTTCTATGTATTTTAAGCAATATGCAAATGTAATGTCTGTTCTTCCCACCTTTTATCCTCATTCATCTAAAACCTCAACCTTCATATAACTTTGAGTTTCTTTAATAACTCTCTATTTTTTTCCATTAGCAGCAGTTCTGGATGACTTAAGTTTTACAGGCTCTTAACTTTTCTAACTTGGCTGACGTAGTTTCTCAACAGTGACAAACTTGCCGTGCATCAGAAGATATATATATGTTTAGAAAATTTAGTACCAGCAAACCAATAAAGCCTCTCCAGAGAAAGGCTTGCTGAACATCGCACAGGAGCAACACATCAATCAATTCTTTAATGTAGTCACTTTACTGCTGCCTTCTTTCCCTTCCTTTTATTTATTTATTTAATGAAACAGGCAAAAGAGTTCATGATTTCTGTAAAACTTCAATTTTAGATGGCTTTTGCATCCATGTTTTAAAGCTTGTTTTGTTGGGATTTTTTTGTTGGTTGTTTTGTTGGGTTTTTTCCTTCTAATTTAGAGCTGTTTTTCTGTATAGGAATAGAGAGGACATATTGAATTCTTCAAGAAAGTTTTTATTCAGAAAAAAAATCTTTTTTTTTAAAGGATTGAAAATATTTTTTTTAAAATATGTTATTAATAGTAACATCACTTTCAACCATATTTTTTGCCAGTGTAAATTGAATATCTCAATTCTAAGGTAAGTAGAGGTAAAAATATTTAGAAAAATAGAGCTTTCAGTATATATTTATGCAATTTTTTTAACAGAGTTCATCAAATGAAATGAGGCTTAAAACGTACGGTTTTGGTACTCCATTATTTCAGTCAGCTTTAAAACCTGACCATAATAATGTATTTGTTTGGGTTTAAATATATAAGACACTCTTCTGAAAAGTGTGTCATGACTTTAAAATTGTGTACTTAATGTTAGAAGAAAAGTGTTTGCAGATTCAGGGTATTCTTATCTTTACAGAACAGAAGTCAATGCTTGCTGGTAGCTGGAAATGGAAAATACCATTAGTGAAATAAGTGTATGTGGCCATTGATATAATCATATATTCTGATCTGGACAGTCTGGAAAAACACAGCTTGCTAATTATCACACAGAACTGTGAACGCATGATGGCTCTGAGTGCGCCCTCAGCAAGTTTGCTGACGACACCAAGCTGTGTGGCGTGGTTGACACGCTGGAGGGTAAGGATGCCATCCAGAGGGACCTGGACAGGCTGGAGAGGTGGGCCACTGCCAACCTCATGGAGTTCAACAAGGCCAAGTGCAAAGTCCTGCACCTGGGTCAGCACAATCCCAAACACAGGTACAGGCTGGGTAGAGAATGATTAGAAAGCATCCCTGAGGAGAAGGACTTGGGGGTAGCGGTGGACAAAATCTGAACATGAACCGGCAGTGTGTGCTGACAGCCCAGAAAGCCAACCATATTCTGGGCTGCATCAGGAGAAGTGTGGCCAGCAGGTCAAGGGAGGTGATTCTCCCACTCTACTCTGCTCTCATGAGACCCTACCTGGAGTACTGTGTCCAGCTGTGGAGCCCTCAACATCAGAAGGATATAGACTGGTGGGAGTGAGTCCAGAGGAGGCCACGAAGATGATCAGAGGACTGGAGCACCTCTCCTATGAAGCAAGGCTGAGAGAGTTGGGCTTGTTCAGCCTGGAGAAGAGGAGGCTCTGAGGAGACCTTACTGCTGCCTTCCAGTACCTGAGACAGCCTGCAAGGAAGTTGAGAGAGGACTTTTTGCAAGAGTCTGTAGTGATAGGACAAGGGGTAATGGGTTTAAACTGAAAGTGGGGAGGTTTAGATCAGATATTAGGAAGAAGTTCTCACGGAGAGGGTGGTGAGGCACCGGAACAGGTTGTCCAAAGAAGGTGTGGATGGCCCATTCTTCAAGGCCGGGCTGGATGTGGCTTTGAGCAACCTGGTCTGGTGGAAGGTGTCCCTGCCCATGGCAGGGGGGGTGGAACTAGGTGATCCTTAAGGTCCCTTCCAACCCAAACCATTTTACGATTCTATGATTCTGTGAAAATATCCCTACCCATTCTGGCATGCTGGGTCAGAGAAAAATGTCCATTCCAGAAAGAATTAGGGAGAAGTCATCAGAACTGCATCTATATATTAGCTATATTAATACAGAATTATAGTAGCTTGAAAACCCTGGTTTTCTTTCCCTTTCATTCTTCATTTAGTATTCTTCATGCCCTTCATATTCCTGATTTTGTGCGACTGTATATGCCATTGGCAAACTAAGGGCTTTTTTCACAAATAAAACCGTAGCTGAAAGAAAGCACTTGGTAGAGTGGGGTGGATTTCTGGACATTTCAAAATGACATTAATAGGATTTATACTCAGATTTGTAGAGATCATTTACTCTAAAAGATACCAGTATTCCACAGCAATTCTATGTGGCTCCACAGATGTTTGTCTTATTAGGACATCTTTCAGAAATTAAGTAGACAGAGAGACTAGGTAATATAACTTCTGGAATGTTTGAAAATTTTTTATCAATGTCAATATTATTTCAGGGATATTGTTTCAAATTTTTGCAGAAATACTAGGTACTAGGAGTGTTAATTACTAAACAGGATAATAAAAAACAAAGAAGAGTAAGTTGCTCACAAGAGCTTGGGCAAAATCATGATTATATTTTCAAAATTGTTCATGATGCAAATAAAAAAATTCTGAAAATGGTACATTGTATAGAGTGGAAAAATAAAATTCAAACTCTCTTGGAATATTGTCAAAGACATTGATATTGTTCGCTCCCTATTTTCTGTCTTGTTTTAAATGTGGGCCCTTTTCTATTTTTGCTTTGTCAAAACCAATTTGATAGTCTACATAATGTCTGATAGATTTATTTCAAATTTTCCTCATTTTCTTGCCTTTACAAAACACATTTGGTACACTATATGTATGAATCTGTCATGCTTTTGACACGCCCTCTGTATGAACACACAATTGAGAGGCAAATTTTAGTTCCCAATGTCCCTGTTTTGGTAAGAGTTGTGCTCCTTTAGTGACAAAATTCCTTGATTAACCATACAGACCGAGATTTATTGTGTTTACTTGTTTGCATACGATTGTCCAATGTGTACTCATCTATGGACCTGAGTCTCTACTATACATTTACGTACTTAGACAAATTGTGTTAGATCCTCAGTTGAAGTCAATTTGGCACTTCAAATCTATATTTATATCATCTATATCTATATCTGTATATATATCTATAGCTATATCTATATCAGGTGAAAGTTTGATCCACTTAGTGCAGATTAGGAATAAACCTGTATTGTGTATGCCTGGGAACACAGGTATAAATGACAATGTCTTGCACAATATGAACCAATAGAATGTTGGTTCTGCAAGTCCTGAATAGTGAGTGACATCCTGCTATGTAATCCATCCAGCTAAGTCTTATGAAAAGAGGAATGTAGGAATAATATGATAGGTCCAAAAGCATGAAGCAATAAATAAATAACAGAAGCATGAAAGTCTGCTTCTCAACTTTCAATTAGATTTAAAAAAAAAAAAAAAGAGCCTTCAAAATCAGAAGCTGGATCTGCAATTCAAGGTTTGGACTTGTCTTTGCAGCCAGTGGTTTTTTTGAGGTTGAAAACTGAAAATTTAATTCATATAGATCTTAGTATCTCTTGGTTTCTTGATACGATTGCTATATCTAGACTTATCTAAATTGTGGACATGTCATCCAATGGCAACATGAAGTAAAATTACAATGCAACTGAAATTTATATGCTCAGCTAATAAATAAATCCATTAAAAATTATTATCCTTGTAAGATTTAAACGCAGTGGGCTGAGCATGAATGTGACCAGAAAAGGGAGAATGACGCTTTTGTTAGAGCAACATGTACTCTTATTTTAGAAGACATATTTACCCAAACAGGATAACAACATTTTTAATTACTTACAGAAGTCATATTATGTATGTGACATTGTGTATGTTGGGATTAATAGCGTTCTAACTATCTAGTCAGGTAATGCTATTATCTCCCTTTTTCTTATTGCAACAAAGATTGCAAGGTCATGAATCATGATCAATGTTAGAAAACTCCCTTGAAATATTTATTTGTTTCAGGCTTATATACATACCAAGAAAAAACATTAGTAGTAAGTTTTTCTCTATCAAGAGAGTTTTATAGGTGTTCTTATTTGTTTCTTTAAGACTTCCTTTCACACTGATTGTATTTGTAAGTCTCAATCCAATAATATCAAGTAAATATTTTCTGTGAAAAATGAAAAAAAAAATATTAACTGATTCAGTAGATTAAATTTATTTTCATCTTTAATTTTCAATACACTCCTGACAGCTTTCAGAGTTTATATGTGTACTTTTATAGTGTTAATTAATGTTAAGAGCAGTCAAAGAAATGTTAAAAATAGACAAGGAAAATTGAAACCAGTTTTAAAAGAACTTGGATGTTCTTGTAGCATTAACAAGATACATGATGGCTTCAGTCTTCACTCACTTGGTACTGTCACCCATTGCCATGATATTTGCCATTTCCATATTCATAAGATATCTGGGAGTTCTTCAGTTGACTTTATTGGTTATTTTATCACTGTAGATCCCAATGGCTGGTGTTCTAAAGAAGTAAGTGTAGAGCTTACTAAGGTATTTTATTATTTCCTACTCTCCCTCTCTCATCTACATGTAATTACATATGTATAGCATTAAGCATTCATCATATAAGACACAAAAGCCATCCATGGAAAGAGATCAGAACACAGTCTCCTGTGCAGGTGTCCTGCTTTATTGGGTGGGAAGGAATTATATATATAAAAAATGTTCAAAGCTACAACAGAATGGAAGCGTGTTATTACTTGAAAAACCTTACTTTGGTTCCTCATGGAGCAGAGATGCAAGCTTAAGTCTTTTCATGCTAAGGAGGGCATTTTACACGGGTCTTCTAACCTCTCTGAACTAACATATAGAAAAGGTGGAAATGCACAGTCACCTCTGTCTTGACTCTCTGTGATCTCAAATAAAAACATTTGTGCTCACTGTGAGTTTTGCAGATTATTCCTTATGTGGTATCAGTTCTGAGGTTCTTGATGAGATGTATTCATGACCTTGGTGCTGAAATGCTTAGGATGGCAGAATTCCTTAATATTTATAAAAGTAAAGAAGATTTAGGAAACTATTGTTGATGAAAACTGAGATACATACGGAATATAGGCACTTGTCTCCCAGGTAAGTAAGAAAATGTCTGAGCATGAATTTAGTGGGATTACAGTTAGTCTTACTAAAACTAGCTTGCAGTTCTTATATACACTATGTAAGGCAATTTTATGAAAAGGTTCATATCTGTGCATAAGCTTGGTTTACTGCCTTGAATTGCATGTTCTGCATTTAAATAACACTATCTTAGCTTACTGTTTTCAAAATAAAATTGACAGTTTATCTCTTTTCACAACAAATCTCATCTAAAAATATTTCAGATAACCTGTTCATCCCATTGCAGTTGATGGATACATTCCTATTGGTTTAGTTTGCTTTCTAGTTCTCTCATCACCTAACTCTCTCTCTAATCATATCAATTTATTGTCTGTAACATGACAGGTCAGATCTAAGGTCCACTGAAGTTAATAGGCAGCTCTCAAATGACTTAAAAGTTATAGATAAAGCTCTTTGAGCTTACAATTCATATAGAAGGTGACAAATAAAAAGTAAGTTTATTCTCCCATTTTATAGAAAAGCGCTTCACGCTAATATGTCTCAGAAGTAATTGCCATGATATGTAAGAAATTCTGAATACAAATGGCTTTTCTATTTTGTACACAGAATTATAGGACTCATCAGAGGCACACTCAGCTTTTGGAAAATAGAAATTAACTTTTGAAAATGAGGTAACAAAATATGCTGCTCTTGCATAATTAGGTTTCTCATCACTTCATACAAGCACAGTCAATGTTTACCAATGTGATGCTGAAGGATGCAAATATTTTCTCCACAAACAATAGGTGGGCCTTAAAAGATACTAGTTGAAGCTCTTGAAATTAGCTGATTAGGACCTGTGTGCTCACAGAAGTGCAGAGATTAGAAAAAAAGGCTTGCAAATGTATTCATAATGAAAAAGGGGAAAGGGGTTGTGTTTGGGACATGATTAGCTAGTAATCAGTAAAGAACAAACTGATTATTAGCTGTTCAATTCTTGTCGGTCTCAGGGGATTCCACTCAGTGGCCTAATTAAACTGAGCTTGAAGTCCTCACATCTCCATTCACTGGCAATTTCATTATAATATTCAGTTCTTTGCATGAGCTTTGCCTTCCTTCTCTTTAATCATATGTTCTGCATTTGTGTAACACCTTCCTTGATTAGTTTCTCTACAGGATTAGCTTCTGATAAATGCATGGCTTATGAAAGCAAATGTCACGTATAACACAATCCAGATATTAGAATTTATTATCAACACTGGAATTAAAAATATCAACTAATGTAAACATTTTTAATTAAGATTTTCATCTGATGGAAAACTACTAGCTCTTAAAAAGTTAATCACCTCTAAATAACAATTTTTTTTTTTTAAATGTTTGGGGTAGCCCACGTCCACAAACACTAAAATGTCTGTCCAATAAGACAGTTACAAAACTGAAGTAAGAATCTCGTCACTAGAGTCCACCTGAAGGACCATGTGCTGCAAAAGACTACCCTCAGTATAAATGGACTATCACATTTCCAGCAGAGGGCCTGGGACGCACATATACAAAGTACCTCACTGAGAAAGATGGATAAGCTAGTTCCTGTTAGGAATATTTTGAATATTTCCCCATTGCAAGAACTCCACTGATAATTAAAAGATAACTTGCATTTTTTTCCCTCAATTATTTTATGTTTCAGCCTTATCTGTACTTTCTGTTTCTTGATGGAATCTGAAAATAAAATGGCAAATTGTGTGAAAAAATTAAGATTTTCAGATCTATATTAATTATGCCATTTCTATGAAATATTGGAATCTTTAAGAGAAGACTTGTGTCAGTACCATTACTCCTGGTTCTCACTTTTTTGTGAAATAGATAGCAATTTAGAAGCAGAAAGGAAAAGAAATAAATCCCAAATCTTACTTTCCACAGAGTCATAGGCAGCAATTTAGGGGTTTATGCTAGGTTCAAAGGATTTTTTTTTTTTTTTTTTAAATAGTATGACTGCTGCTGTTGAATTCAGTGGGTTTTGCTATGCTAGAAATTGGGATGGGGAGCATAAGCTGCCACGGAGCCACTGCTACATATGCTGGCTACAAAATATGTATTTTAATTTCCACATTCCTTTGGAGAAGTTGAAGTGGAGAGCCTGAGAGAGATAATTGTGAGCAAGTTTGCATATGAATATCTATTACTGTACTCCAGTGGACACGTGTCCATTAGTCTAAAAGAGTGCATTAAGAGGAGGGGAACATCACAGACCTTGTTGTAAAGTGTCATCTCCCAGAACTGTAAAAAATACTTGTACAGACTTTTTTTGGAACAATTTATGGTTTCTTTGTTCTTTGTGGTTTGTTTGTTTGTTTGGGGTTTTTATTTGGTTTGGTTAGTTTGGTTTATGTTGTGTTTTTGTTTGGGTTTTTTTGTTGTTGTTTGTTTGCTCTGTGTTGGTATATTTTTCTCCATTATTACTCAAAAATGTGTAATTCATTCAAAACAGAATTTTTAATGAAAGTTTTAAAATATAGTAACAGTTAATCAAATCTCAAAGCATTTATATAGTTAGTTCTTGCTGTTACTGTCATTGTTTTAGCAAGAAAATCAAGACGTATGCTAAAGTTTGAATAATGGTAAAGCAGAGAGGAAAAACCAGGAGTTCTGCCTCCCTTGACCCCATTTCATCTTCTCTTTTTCTGCTCCACATGTGATTTCTAGCAGGAGAATAACAAAGTTGGCTTCAGAAATAGATGAATTGGAGAATTAAAACATTTCATAAGGTGTGAAAAGGAAGTCATATACGACAGCATATATGTGTAGTGTTGATCACCACCACCAGTCTGACTGCTACAAGAATTGAATGGTCAGTCCATGCTGGCGATACCAGAAACTGGTACTAGTTCAGCTAACATAGTGTTAGAGCAAGAATGAGGTTTATTTCAGTGTAAACAAGCTTCTTTTAAAATTTCTTACATACCACATCCTGCATCTTTGGCAGAATTAATAGATTCTATATATGGACATGCTGCAGATTTTCTCAGATTTATTACTTTCTCCAAGCTAGTAGTTAAATTATTCATAATTTAAATTTGTGCCACGTCCTTTAGAAAGCACCGCTTTGGATGCTAAATTCTTGGCTATTAAATTAAATTAAAACTGTTATTTATCATTAAAAGAGTCAAAAGCATCATATAGTAATAAAATCTTACGCTATTATGTACACTGAAAATCTGTTTTGTTTGCAGTTCTTTTTGTACATCAAAAAGTGCATCATTCCATAAGCAAATTGATTGAATGTCTCCTAACCCAAAGAAATGTTGGAGTAGAGCCTCAGATGATGTAAATCAGTGTTGCTTTTGCCCTTTCTTTTCTGCAGATTTAGCTGAAAATAGGGATGATTTGGAATGTTAATGTTGCTGCTTCAGGGAGGCTTATTGATTTGTTCTACTTTAGTTAAAAAAAAAAAAAAAAGAAAACTATTTGTCACTAGAAGAAGACAGTAAGAAGAGAAGACCCTTCTCAGCCTTCATTTAAACTCCAAGCCTGAGTAACTTTAGTCACTGGTCATGTACTGAGGAAAAAATAACCAAACACCCCAAAAAACCCAGCTATTGGTCTTGTAAGAAGAGTAATATTCAATCATCACAAAGGCCCCTGTGAAACCATTTAAACAACTTTATTGATTTTTCCCCAGTGGACAGTGTTTAATTCAAACAACTCCCAAGGAGTACAAGCATCACTGCAGGCAAATTATCAAGTATTCTGGCCTCTATCACTCTTTGACCACCACCAATACAATTCCAAGTGACAAAAATGATCATTTCTCCTACTTTAGTCTCTGTGTTGTCCTGTGTTAAGCTAATAAAGACAGTGCAAAGAGAAGTGAACCTCTGACCTTAGGATATTGAGAAGAAAATAAATGCCCCATGCAGATACTTTTCTCACCAAATGCTGCAAGGATGACAGCTCCCTTTTTTAAGGTGCTGAAGCTGCCTTTATGAAGTAGATCCATGAATTACCATCCATAGCAATTTCTCATTAACATTTGGAAAGGACACATCTGGTCCCCTGCATATACACAAGCATCATTCAAAATAAGTACTGAGTAAGTGGTAGATCTGCTACAAAGAAGTGTTAATCTGACTAGCAATTTATAGGAGCAAGTATAGTAAATAGAAAGTCCTGGGAACAAGCAAGGTTGTTCTATGCCTCTATGGATACATTATTTATCTGTTATGTCAAACTGATAGCAATTAGGAGCTTTTTTTTTTTTTCCTTCACCCTGTAAAGATCAGTGTAGAGAGAATCAGTTTATTCTTAAAGGAAAGTGACCCAGGTATTTCTTCCCAGAAGGCAGAAAGTGATGTCTGGCAGGTATCTCTTACACCCCTTAAAGACCAAAAGTTTCCAAAGAGACAGATGATAGTGGTAATTATGTTGTCGGTCACTTGTGCAAAAGTGGTTTGACATACATAGATTAAGGTGAGATTGGAAAAATGGAGGGAAGAAAATTACACTGAAGTTAGCAAATCAAAAAAAAAGGCCACCTAGCTCAGAAAGTCCATGATTTGCAGAGTTGAGAGTATTAGGGGAGGCCCAGATATGGTTCTCCATTCTTCAGACTGTATACAAGTATGGACTGTGTGGACTGAGTTTCCTGAATTCTTTTTAGGGTAGTTGAAGAAATAACATTTACACTTTCAAGTTGTCTTTCCTTTATGTATAGTGACCAGCAGAAAGAATTCATAACTTAAACAGCCAACTGATTCCAATTCCACATTAATATTTCAAATGCCTTAAAAAAAAACAAAACAAAAAACCAAACCCAAAACTAAAACCACCCCAACTAAACAACAAACAACAAAACCACCACATCGATACATATCTGAGTAAGGAACATTTGAATAGGAAGAAGAACAACATATTAGAACAGAAAATGGACTTGAAAGAAATGTATCTGGTTGTCAAACATACCTTAGGAAATAGGAAATCTAATGAATGGAAAATCACAGAAACCTTTCGAGCCTTAAATCTTGAAAAGATAAGGATAGATGAGGGAGGCAACGATTATGATGACGTAATGGTTGTCCGTAAGAATAATGTGAACTTGATTCCTTCTTGTTTAAGAAAGGCATAAAGGAAAAGTGAGTAACATGGTTTAAAGAGAGATGCTGAAAAATCAAAAGTTATAAAATCTGCTTCTGAGATGGAAGAAAGGAAGCAATGGTAGCAACAGATTATAATTAGTTAGGATTTATAAAGTAAAAAGAATAAACTAAACAGCAAAACAAGTAAGCAAGCATAATATCAGAAAGAACAAGAGAAACATATATAATGTGTCATGAAGCTGAAGAAAGCTGAGCTTATTAAGCCATTAGACTAAGACGGAGTTAACAAGGATATTTGAAAGTGGATGAGGAGCTAAATTCCATTTCAAACTTTGTCTTCAGAAAAGGATGTTTTGGTGACAAGGTGTTTCAGCTCATGTTAAGTGACTAAGGCACATCATTATAGATAATGATGAATAAAGTTTGAGGCAGTTGGAAAATATGAACACATATTAATGACATTTATTTTGTGTGTATTATGCATGTTCATCTGGCTTCTAAGGCTTCCAAGGTAGTGCAATTTGCAATTCAATGGCTACTGTTACTGAAAAGTCATTGAAGTAAAATCATGAAGAATGGAACAAAACATAAGGCTAGACTACTCCAATAATGGGGAAAAATTATTTTAGCCTTCTCATAACATGCAAAACACTAGTAATATATAGAAAAGTCCCCATCACATTTGTTGAAGACACTGGGTCTGCAAGCCAAAGCAGAAAGTAAAGAAGTAAATATGACAAGGTGACACCAAGTTACCTGATTAAAAAAATTTTGAATGAAATAAAATTTGAATTCAAGTTTGAATGGAAAAGTCAAGCAGACATAATTGACTCCATGATTGGAAAAAATGATACTTTAAAGCCTGAGTTCTGGAAAAAAGTCTTGTGAAGTAGTACATGTCGAAGATACTTCTTGTCTCTAAACTGTTTTCAATTTCACAATTGTTTCCACTCTAATATTTTTTATTTACAAAATTTATTATGTAGTCACATCAATGTTCTATTTTTTATTTTTCAGTACTTGTAGATTTAAATAACAAGATCAGAGTATAATCTTGCTAAGTCACTTCAATAATGTGAGACAAGCTGTTAATGAATGCATTTTTTGAATGAGCAAACATGTCAAGGGACACTATCAACTCCAAGAAGTACTCCATTTATTGCAATTAGTTTAGTTCTAATTATTTATGACAATTCTTCAAAATTTGCTAATAAATGTACTTTATTTCTTGAACAAACGTAAAAATAATGCTATCTATTGAGACTTCCATTTCTTTGATTTGATAGTGTATGTTCTCGGAATGACAGAAGTGAATTTTTTTCAAAAACGTGACTTGAAATCTGAAAATGAGTGAAATTCCACAATGTAACAAAAAAACCCAAAGCCACAAGAACACACCTGAAATGCTTTTAAGAATAATACTGAAGATACTTCAAAGAACTCAGAAACCTCAACTTTAATTTTCAGGTTTTCTCCAATGCAGAGAAATTTTGAGGCTTTATTTCTTAAAATTATTTGAGTGCTTCCATTGAACCAAGACCACTTGGAAGCCTACACTTAGCTTTCTGAACATATATGTAGGTGATGGACAGTAGCTAAGGTATGTTTTATACTTGTTTTAAGCACAGTGTTAATTCTTAACCTCTATGAAACTCTACTTTTTTCTGTGACTCTGTGTATAAACATTATAAAGGGTTTCATTTTTCAGCACACTTTATATAACAACAGAAATTTAATGTAAGGATAACAAAAATCTGAGAAAGAGTATGTCACATAAAGACAAAGGTAACAAACTCACCAACATCTGAAAAAAAAAAAAAAGAATAAGAAAAGCATATGTTCTCAAAAGACACTTTAGACATAAAATGTGATATCTTTGCATGTAGGCTTTTAAGTGGATTTATAAGAGAAAATAATGTTTCATGGGCCAGTATTCCACAGAATTAATATACTGGAACTTCTTTTCCCAGATGGGACAATTGAAGGGATTTTTGCACAAGAAACTTGGAAGGTCAATGCCATCATCTAAAGGTGTTGAACTCACGATAAATGGTAGAAATAAGCTGAAAGTGCCTGTTGGAATTTTTAACTGCCCACCACAAGTATCTTTTCAGATAAATTGAATTTTCTTTTCAGCAGAAAGGAGAAAACCAGAAAATTTAATTGCCTCTAATTTTCACTGAACTGTAAAAAGCTTGACTCATGCTATGACGTATGAAAAGCTTTGAAAGGAGATAGGGAAAAATTTTCCCATTCTAAAAAAGCCATTGGATTCCACACCCCCACACCCCACACCCCAAAAAAATAAACCCCAAAACCAAAAACTAAGCATATTTCTAGCATATTTATAGGAACAAGATAATAAGAATTAGGAAAAATTAAAAGCTGTAGAGAGGTATAGAAATAACTGTGATTACCTGCCATCTCAGAAACTGGGTCTTGACAGATTCGAGCACAGAAGTCATGGTAGATTCTTTGAGTGAGTCCATATAGTCCATTCTAGCCATGTTCTTAATATTTAAGGGAGTAATCTTTCCTCTCTTTAGGTATTGCTGTGCATCTTAGGGTTTCTTTTTCCATTTTAAATTCCAAGCCTACCTTCCTTTTCAGGAACTGAATGTTGTTGAATGGCCTTGATGACCTGGTATGCTGGATACCTGCCTAACTTCAGGTTCTCCCTTCATCATATAACTGATTATCTGTACTGCCTCTTTCACACTTCCTCCCCACCCACCCCATATCCCTCTCCACGCCCCCAAAATCAAAGCAAACCAAAATATCTCAACAGCCTGGAAACTCACATATGTTACTTTTAATGGCATACACACATTGAATATTTTGGTCTGAAGCAGCAGACCTATAAGTCCTGTGAGGAGCAGCTAAGAATTTTGAGTATGCCTGGTTTGGAGAAAAAGAGATTGCATCGTGGCCTCATTGCTCCCTACGGTTGCCTGGGGAGGGAAAGTGGAGAGGGAGGTGCTCATCTCTTTTCCCTGGTATCTGGTGACAGTGTGTCTGGGAATGATTCAAAGCTGTGACAGGGGAGGTTTAGACTTGACATTAGGATGTATTTCTTTACTGAGAGGGTTGTCAAATATTGGGACAGGCTTCCTAGAGAGGTGGTTGAAGCCTACTGCCTGTCAATGTTTAAGAGGCATTTGGACAATGCCCCTAATAATATACTTTAACATTTGCTTAGCCCTGAAGTAGTCAAGCAGTTGAACTAGATGATCCTTGTAGGTCTATTCCAACTCAATTATTCTATTCTAGTCTAGTCTAGTCTAGTCCAGTCTAGAAGGACAAAAAAGAGGACATGTATGAAAATGAGCAGACGGATAGCATAAGCAAAATTTAGGAAGAATAGGAAGGAGTTGTGTTAGTTTTGCACCCTTAAAAAATGGTAAAAGATCCAAACTGAAGTTCTACTTACAGCAGATTCAAATGTTACAATACCTCAACAGAGACAGAGAAATTCCTTTATCATCAGTTAAACAAAACAATAGATTGGCATGGAATAAGGGACTTTTTTAGGAACTCTGTAGCACTTCTTGGTCCACTAGAAAGATGAAAGATTGTTTGCATTTCCCTTTAAAAGTTAAGCAGCCATGCCTCTGTAATGATTTGATGGCTAGTTAAGAAGCTTCTGCTTGTCAATGTCCTGACAATTTCTGTGTTTAAATAGTGTTAGTCATTTCTTAAATTTCTTTAGGTAGCTTCATGAGCTGTGACAGAGTTGCTGAACAAAAGCAAGTGAGCTCTGTGAGAGATGCCCTGCCCTTAGCTTTTCAAGGTGAGAATAGAGAGAGAAAAAAGATGTGTACTTACGGGTCTCTACTGCTGGGCAGTTCCTACTGTCAGTCTCAAAAATGCTTATCAAAGTCTATGAAAAGAGAACATCAAAGGTCTATACAACACCTGTGTATACACAAGTTACGATTTTCCTTAATCCACATATATACTCCCTGAGATATATATACATCTCTCTCTGCAACATCACTGTGACATCATTGTCATCACCACTGAGTCACCATCTACAGCTCATCACAGAAAGAACCTTAAGAAAAGTATGTTTGTATTTCCTGGTTCTACAACCCTGTCATAGCAGGGTACTGGGCATTACTGAGTTTTCCAGGACTTATTGCAATTTTATATCATTGTCACCACCTTCATAATTCTTATTAAATGAGAAGAGAAAACATTTACTCTTCAAAGATAAAGATTCTACTCTCATCCTCAAACAAGCTAGGTAAATAAATAAGAAAATTTTGTATTGTTAATTAAGTTGCTTTTTAAATTTTGAAGTGCCTTTTTTTTTAATAATTTTTACCAGGGTACCCATATTCTAAATATAAAATATGCATATTTATTTATTTTTAAGCAGAACAATAGTAACGCAAATAAGTAAATAAATAACATTAAGTGCACATTACAACATTCCTATGCAAATTATACGTTGGTAAAATAAAAATAGTTCTCCTTTCAGAATGTAGTTGTTGTAACTTTCCTTTCTGTTTTGTTGTGGTCTCTTTCCTCTCTGAAAAATGTCTGATGGACAGCTGGAGGTAATGGGTATGTTGATTATAGGTGAGCATTGCATTAAGTTTAAAGATATTAGTTGTTTTCATGGATGTAACTCAAATCTTGATTTTCTAAACTAACATATTGTTGCCTAAGATGAAAGTATCTCTGCAAAGCTCACAGGAACCTGGTATTGTTTTTCTTGCTAAGACTGAAATCCTACTGCTACTGCCATGGCTTGGGTACTGGGGCTAACTACTCAACCACATCAGAGCCTTTTCACACTCAAGTTGCAGTTTTGTGTGTGATAGAAATTCATTTAATAACTGCAACAATTTGTTTTAAATAAAGAGAAATACATATGTAGGAAGGGTGAAACTCCAGAAACCTGGGTATGATATGTCATTGAAAGAATGACTTAGTGTGCATATTTGAAAGTTACTGCTTTATCTCATTTGCTTGCTCCGCCTTTTTAACTTTACAAAGCTCTTTGTCCATGTGTGTCTTTGTCCCAGTTAGGACCACTAGATGAGTTGCTTTGGTTAGCCATTGACATGCTGTTAATGGAACAAAAGCACATCAGAACAGCACATCTGCACTGCACTATTTGAAGTTCATCCAGAGCTCCTCCAAGTTAGGGGTGAGCAAACTCTAGTTAGATAAAACTTTGTCAGCATCACATACGCTGTTTATCATCTAAAAGGCCTTTAAGCTTCACAGCTTGTCCCACTTCAGGTAATTAACACTGACTTTCAGCAGGGCTTGGCTGCTACACAGTGATGGTGCAGCTATATCCCTTCTCAAACATGCCTGGTCCATGCTAACTTTGGAATTTCTGTGTCTTCACAAAGGTGTATCCTGCTTCCATATCCTTTAAATGTTTTTCATACTGAACTGTACAGACAGAAGTTCTATCTTCCTGCCCTGTGGGAGGGAGTACCCTTCTGCTACTCCTATGTGCTTCATTCAGCATTCCACTTGACACTTCTTAAGATTAATACACTCAGCGTTGTAGCCAAGGAAAACTGATTTTAGTGTCATATGCTTTAACAACATTTACTACTCATCTCTGTTTCAGTGCAAACAATACACGGGTTCGGATGTGGGCATTGCACTCCACAACTACTGTGTTTTGTAATCCAGTGGAAGCAAGAACATCCTTAGTGAAAAACGACATCAACAGGGTCATATACTAACAACCCAAGACAGCAGTAGTCCTCTGATTGTCTTACTGCATCACCTTCCACAGTGTCAGGGCTTTTTCATATCATCCTGCTATTATTCACTGCCCCATTATAGCCCATCACAACTCATCTGTCCAGTGATTCTTTCAGAAGGTGCAAGGTGTCAAGATGTGCCCAGAAGATGATTATAAAATTCAGTTTCCCACAAAGTTTCCACATTGTTTTAGGTTCTTTCATTAATTTTACTGTTGTTCATGTTGCAATTCATCCCAGTTAGAGGCCTGTTAGCTCTGTGGGTGTTGTACATGAGCAATGATCATGCAAGCAGGCCATATGGGCCCCATCTGCTGCCAAGGAAATAATGACAGTTTGACCATTGACTTCAGAGGTAATAAGATCATGCCCTTCATAAACAACATGCACAAAATTTCCTTAATAAGCACCAGGTGCACAGGAGGACAGAGAAGCAAAGTAGGACCCTACAGGGTTACCCACAGTGGGAATCTGCCAGTTCATTGTTTTAGTGGTGTATAGTCTCCAGCTCACTATCTACTGCCTGGTATTCCTTGTCTGAACCTTACCAGTTTCATTCTTTTTTTTCTTTTTTTTTTTTTTTCCTATTGAGTCATGCTCCATTTTTGTTGTTACCTTTATTATATCTGTTTACCTCCTAGCATGCTACTGAAAAGTACCATTCAAATTTAATTTATGGTTCTTGACTGACCTTCATAACTTGCTTGCAGTGAAAGAGTTATACTGGAATCCTGCCACTCATCCCAGGAAAATAACTGAACAATGCCCTAGAAGTTTTCTGGGGTTTTTTTTTGTTCTTTTAAAAAATATTTATATTTCTTATTACATTTTACATTAGCTGAAGAGCTGATCTGTAGTAGGAGTTTCATACTTGTTAATTCATTCTGATGTTGAAAAAATAGTACAAAAATACAAGGGAATGAGGAAGGAGGGTAAAACTTAAGATGTGATAAAAAGAGAAATGACAATAACATTGGGCTTGTTTTGCTAATGTACTAAGTCATTAAATAACCTAGACCTTTTCTGCAATTCAGATGCATATCATTAGTTTTGTTAGTCAAGTGTGGTCTTCCAGGTTAAGGTCTACAAGCTAAATCAAAGTTAAAAGCCTTCCGAAACACTAACCTTCAGGCTGGTAGGATATCATACCCATCTAACACTGTGTCTAAGCACTGGCCCTCAAGGCAGGATCTAATGCTAATGAAAAATATTAATCTGAACAGTGAAAGTTGCTTTGCTCAGTATTGTTTTTCCTAACTGGTTGCCATTCTTTATGGAATATCTTAGAGGTGTTCCACCTGATATACACTTTATGCTCTGCTTCTTCTTTATAAGTTTTTTTCATATTTCAAAAAACCTGGTTTTAAGTCTTGTGTTCTCTGTTATGTAGACATATTACTTTTTCTTTTCAGGTGGTATGTTCTACACCTATACTTTGTCATATTAAAGAGGTGTCTCGTTGTGTGAGCAATCCTAAGCTACTAATAGGCTAATTGTCTTTCAGTGTTTCATGGTACTGATAGAAAAATATATATACTTTAAAGAGTTAGAGTAAACATAGCTATGACCTGAATTTAAAATGCAATCTAGTTTTACCTGAATATGTATTTTCAATAATCCAAAACTAATCCTGGATATGGGTCTAAGAAAGTAATACATTTTTGCTGGATGAAACAACTTCTTTTAATGATAGGTAAAACTTCTGAAATATTCTAAATGGATTACCATATTCTTACAAGGAAAATTGGCAGGCCTACTCACATCAGGATTTAGGTATCCACTTGTACCATCCACAAAGAGTTCATGGTGAGATATGACTCCTCCCTGCACAATTCTTAGGGACTTCAACAAGGCTGTGGAGCTATAGGATATGCTGAAGCTGAGGTTTTCTTGCAGACTCTCGCATTTTGTGTAAAATATTTAGTTGCTCACTTGACCATGTGACTGGGTGTTTCTTTTCCACCAAAATAAATAGTCAAGGAAATACTATATAAATGGTTTGTCAAGGTGTGCATATCCCATGCTACTGATATCTTTTTATTGCTTCCAGTTCTTTCTGCAGATGTGCAGAGTTATAATGGAAAAATGCAGTCTGAATGCCCATGAAAACAGACAGAATAGTGAGAAGATGCTTGAGGTGCATCTTCTAGTCCCTGTTGTTACATGAGAGAATAAGAGCCAAAATAACTTATCCAAATAGTTTAAAATATTGTATACCTGATACTACTTTTCCACATGATCAGTTTGTCTACCTGTCTTTTGCATACTCAGAAATAAAAGATTGCACAATAGTGATCAGACATAGATATATATATGAGCTGCCAGTGTATTGTTCTCAACTCACTTTGCATTACAATATTGTCTGCTTTCCAGAGGTCTTTGATAATTTCTGCTATACTTCATCCAAACTAAAAGATCTGATCAAGACCTTAATATTAGCGCTTATTGATATCACCATTATATATGAGTAAGCACCTCTCTCCTTTAATTCTTCCTCTCACTTTCCAAGGGAATTTGAAACTATCTTCAGAGTCAAGACACTTCTCTTTTCCTGTGAAGAAACTAATTGATAACCATTTTTGGCATTTCTAGCTTTGCCTCTAGCTCTACCTGCCGCCTTCTTTGCAGGGTTTCTCAAGAGCAAAGCCCTGAGTTCGGTTTGTGTCTTCTTCAGAATGGTGTTTGGAGCCAAAATAGGAGAAGGAGTGAGGACCAGTCATATCTGGTCACTCATTATCTCCTTTATTTCCTTTTGCCTGGGGGGATACTAGTTTGTTTTTTGTGTGTTCTTGTTGATTTTTTCATCATGCAGAAATCCTTTTGTTAAGCCTTGTTTCAGAGAGTTTGTGTGACTAGTTTTAAAAGCTGACATCACAGCCTTATAGGCACAGCAGGTTTAAAAGGTTATAAACCATAGGAAACCTGCAGAGATGTACATGATGAGAATTCTTCTTCATCTACATTAGTTGAACATGCATATCATCAAGAAGCAGATCTCTGCTTTCTAAGTACTCAGTGTAATGATGTGTGTAGGGATGGATAGAATAATGAAGGGTCAAGCAGATCACAGCATTCTGACAAGTTCTGACAAATTTAAGCTGTAGTCAGTAGAATCACAGATTCAATTATATTAGTAGAAATACGGAGTATCAGAAATTACATTCTAGCTTTTGAGTTGTTGCCAAAAGCTATAGCAGGGGGGAAAAGGGGCTTTATTTTATATCGACTTTTATCTGGCTATTTTATCACTGCAGTGGATCTGCCAGGCAGCAATCCCAACCTTAGTAGCTACTAAGCAGCAAATCTATGCAGTCATATTACAAACAGGGTGTTTTTTCCCAATATTTTCTTTTCAAGTGCTGAATGATTTTACTTAGAATCAGAGTTGGGAACTAAATCTAATGTGTCATGTGAGGAGCACTTTCTTCTTACATGAGGCTTCTTATCAAGCCAAAAGCCTTTTTCAGAGACTCTTATGTTACTGATCTCAAATCTGAGAAAGTATAGGCTGCCTGACCTTGACCCAAGGTGTGGATAGGCATGGGTTTTACACTCTCATTAGAGTGAGAAAGCGCATTTTATGATTCTTTCAATACATGTTTCATAGGTGATTTTTCTTACCAGCAAGTTATTCTATGCTTTTAACATGTGGTCATTTTCTGTATCTTGTCTGAAAAAGACACATGTATTGTACATTCTCATTAAAAAAATATATATTTTTCTTTTGCTCTTCCTTTACCAGAAAGTGGTTATGGCAGTAATTAATCATCTGATCCAGCAACAGACTAAAATCTTTGGCCTGGTATATTGATATGTCTGTACTGTTGGGTTTTTATTTGTTTGGTTTTGGTTTTCTTTGGTTTTATTTTTTGTGTGTTTGTTTGTTTGTTTTTAATCTACTCATATTGATTCAACATGACTTTTTTCCTTTCTTTAAGAAGAACCTCATGGGTCTTTTGATCACAAGGGCTAATGTCAGAAAGAGAATAAAGAAACAGGAAGTGCGAATTAATTCATGAAGACAATAAGAAAAGATAGATTGAAGATGTGCTATGAGATTATAATATGTAATATTATTTTTGGACATCAACAAAAATAACAAATTCCATAAAAATTAAAAGTGTTTTTCCAAACTCTTGAAAAAAATAAACTGAAAGCTTTAGCTAACAATATGCAATAACACAGTCTGCATAAAATGTCTTTGCTGCTAATTGGAATGAATTCATGCTTTCCCCATTGTAAGTCAAAACTGCACGAGCTTTCCCTCTCTGATAATGTTGCAAAGGTAGCCTCACTTCCATCTATTAATGTCATCTCCAGTGTGCCTGTGAAATTTGCCAGAACTGATTAGAGCAGATATTAAATGATAATTGGACATTTAGTGCTCGTCAAACAGAAAGTGACAGATGGGCAACTAATTAAATTATAGTTCTGACATTATTCACAATGCTTTATGAATCTTCAGTAGTGACCTTCATGTATCTCTTCCCTCTTTTTGGGGATAAAAAAGTGATAAGAAAAAAAAAAAACTATTAAAAAGGGTAATGAATATGTACAAAGTAAAAACATTTTTTTTTCTAATTGATCCCTTCATAGAATTAGATAATTAATTATAAAATAGTGCAACAAATCATCAGATTCAAGTAAATCAGGTGGAATGGCTGAAGTTGGGAGGAGAAATTAATCATACCCTGAAAGAGGTGTGCATGTATGTGTGTTTTGACTAGACTTTCATTGTGGAAAAAAGAAAATGTGCCTACACATGAAGTCTACAAAGAAAATCTAGTGCCTCTTGTAGTATGCTGTTTTAATTATTATCTCAAGATTGCATTACCTACCATCTCTACCATCTAAATGAATAGGCTTTACTTAATAAAAAAGTGTAAAAACCTGAAATAGAGATCACAGTTGTTAAGCCAAGACTACATTTTCACTTTAAATTAAAAAGAAAAACATACTGTTAATTACTTTGTAACTTTGATTTCAACAGACTTTCTTCACAGTTTAGTCACTAGTTTTAAAAAATAAGAGCTGTAACACCCCTGGTTATCAGCAGTCTCAGTTTTTTATAATCTATCTTCCAATAATTGGTCAAATAGTATTTGTATAAAGAAGATAAAAATAAATAAGTAAATAAATAAATAATTTTAACTATAGTGTTTCCTTATGGTTCCATTTGTTTATAATATTATACAGGCATTACTGTTTATATCTTTAATAAGATACTAGTAGATCTTTAATAATATATTATTATATATATCATTATGTATGCATTTATATATTCAAATACAAAAATGCATATATTGTAAGAATTCAGAGACTTGTTGCTATGCTTAAAAATTAGTAAGTCTTATTTAGGTAAGTAACCTTATTATTTTCAAAAGAGACTAGTCTCCACAGCAAATATCCCATCTATATGTTGCTAGAAAATGGCTTATTAACATGAGGACATGTAGGTATACTTTAAAGTTTTACAGAGAGGTATATATATAATTTTTTCACTGTTCTATTTAATACCTGCAGATATAGGTATTATTCATGGAGCCATTACCTATGTGTACCTTTGTACCTTTGTAACTCTAAATTGTTCTCAGGTACTTTTTGATGTATGGAAGGTATAATAAATAGCAGAACTGGAGCTTATTAAAAAAAAAAAAGAATTGCACAAACAAACACTTTCCCTCCCCCTCCCTACCCCACTCCCCCCAAAAAAAATCAGAAAAAATTAACCTTTGGAATAGTTGGAAATAAATACAATCCTTAACATATTTTATTAATGTGCTTCATATCTGCACTATCCAAAAACAACTGTGATTTTGAAAACCAGTATTTTGTTCTTCTTATGAACCTTGGCTTTTGGTCATATATCTAACCTTTCACTAGTGCAACAGAAAATTCTTAATCTTTATGATTCCTGCAGTGTCTCACACACATATGACCAGAGCTTCCAAAAGAAAGTATGTAAAACACACAATACTCAGTCCCATATAAATTGTAATTACAAGATTAAAATAAATCTAAAGACATAACATTCAGAAAGTATAAGTAAAAGTCTATGGGAAATATGGATTTTTTACTGGAATTCAAGAGTTTTTGGCATCAAATATAGATAATGTAAAAAACATAGCATATCCTAAGTGAATTTTAAAATACTGTGTCTTAACAGTAAAGATTAAAATGCTGAAGTAAAGCAAAATGTTATTGTTCTGAAAGGACTGCTCTCCTCTGAGCTTTCTGGACCCTCCTGCTGTGAAAGTCATTTGGACTTAATGGAAAACTCCTTGATTCAATTATACTCAATGGACCTTTTTCTTCTCTACGTTAAACTGGTATGAATGTGGAGTAACTTCACTGTCTTTAGCAGTTACTCTGGATATATACTGCTGCCCTGGTCTGCCTAATCTTCTACTTCTGTTCAGTAATGGGTATTTGCAGGGGTAAGTAACTTTGCTGGATAGTCCTCTCTACATTTATTTTCATTCTTTTTCAAGCTACCAACATGAGAAAGCCCATTAATTGCTGCTCATGAGATCTGTGTTGTACTTGCTACATTATGTTCTGGAATGCCCTTAAATTCATCACAATTTCTGTTCAAATTCCCTCTTAGCACCTAATTCCTACAAAGCAAAAATGCTTTTCACTTCTAAAGTATTTTGTATCTTTTTTTATCTTTTGTATGCTTTTTTTAGAAATACTAAGGAGATGTTAACCCCTACACAGTAAGCCATTTATTTGAATTTAACTTACACTTTCAAAATAGAATATTAATCAACTTCCTCAGTAGAAATCAACTTAATTGCACCTCAGAATACAGAGACTTAATATGTCCATGAAGTGACAAAAGCAAACAAGTACAGCATTTCTCTAATCAGAGGAGATTTCAGTCTCCTGGTGGGGCACACATCCTGGTTTAAATGTTTTTGAACTAGAAGAAATGCTCAGATATTTCACAATCTGTGTCAGGGCCCCAAGCAAAATTCTCCTCTTCTGGGAGTTTATGTGACTGACTTAGATGGCTGAGCCCAAGATTAGCTACTTCACTGATAAAAACTGTTGTAAAGAAAGCTAGAAGTGAAGGCCTGCCTCCTCTTTCTGTTGGAAATCAGTTTTAGGAAAAGACTTTACTGCTGGCCCTGGCCTGTGTGACTTCACAGATGGGCAGCACTGAAGTCTGTTCTACATCTCATACCCTCCTCCATCCATCCTGCTGTTGACCCATAACTTCTGGCTGCAATTCCTGGCCTTCCCTGGGACCTTCCTTGTAACTGTAGAAATGCTGGGAGATCATTGCACTGTGTCTGACTCTGAAGCCTCTAGACCTGATTCTGATGATAATTTGTTACTAAGCATCCTTGCTGATCATCACAGATCCCTTTTCCCCCACCTTCTGAAGAAGACAGGGAGGAGGTGACCTTAAGAAGTGACAAACAATATATGCCTCTTATGGTAGTTGAGGGGTTGTTGACATCAAAAGGATGAAGGACCAAGAAGAGAAAACGGGAATATGAGATTTTCAGTACAGGATCCAAGCGAAAAGAAGGGGCTCAGCCAACTAAACTCATTAACTCAGTCATCTAACTCAGACAACTAAAAGTCAACTAAAGGGGCAAATCATAGAATCATAGAACGATTTGGGTTGGAACGCCCCTTAAAGACCATCTAGTTCCAGCCCCCGTGCCATGGGCAGGGACACCTTCCACTAGACCAGGTTACTCAAAGCCTCATCCAGCCTGGCCTTGAAGACATCCAGGAATGGGACATCCACAACTTCTCTGGGCAACTTGTTCCACTGCCTCACCACCCTCTCTGTGAAGAATTTTTTTCCTGATATCTGATGTAAATCTGCCTGATTTCAATTTAAACCCGTTACTCCTTGTGCTGTCCTTACATGTCCTTGTAAAAAGTCCCCCTCCAGCTTTCTTGTAGGCCCCCTTCAGGTACTGAAAGGTGCTATAAGGTCTCCCCAGAGCCTTCTCTTCTCCAGGCTGAACAAGCCCAATTGTCTCAGCCTTTCATCATAGGAGAGGTGCTCCAGCCATCTGATCATCTTCGTGGCCTCCTCTGGACTCGCTGCAACCAGTCGATACCTTTCTTATGTTGGGGGCCTCCAGTCTCTGACATTCTAGTTCATAGGCAAGTGCCATCTCAGGTCTTTGAAAGAAACAAGTAGTGGCAACTTCTGTGTTCTGAAGAAGTGAAATAGAGTCTTTTCCAGGCAAATATTTCATATTGGTCTGTGAACATATGCATGCTGGAAGCCTGAACCTCCTTTTCACTTTGCTCACACTGAACATACTAGGAACAAAAGGAAGAAAAACAAATAAACAATTTCCTGTTTTTTTCAGGTAAGAAGGTTTTGAGCACAAAATTTTCAAGCCTGACAGAATAAGCAAGTTTGGGGGGATCTTCAGCCTTGTCACTTCTTTCCTCTGACTGTTGTCAGTTAAAAGCTCAAAAGTTACATATTTCATGAACTTCCTTCTCACTGAAGACAAGGGGAAGGCAGCAGTAGATTCAGTGAGTGACATCAATACACTAGCAATGCCAGAAGAGGATTAGAACAATCAGAAATGTCACACCATGTGAACAGGCTTCATATATACATATCATACACATAGTCTGGTTTATTGTTTTGATATGCTTTTCTCTGCAAGGCTTTTGTGTTATGTAAATGTTACCTGTTTTTCAATAAGACTCTTTGATACCATGGATATAATGGTTACTGCTCACAAGGAAAACAGCACCTCAGGTGCAGGAGAGAAATCAGAATGATGGAAGTATCCTTAGCTAGCAAACAGTAAAATAAATCTAGGTCCTGACAAGGGTCTGGAGCACAAGTCCCATGAGGAGCAGTTGTGGGAGCTGGGGTTGTTTAGCCTGGAGAAGAGGAGGCTCAGGGGAGATCTTGTCACTCTCTGCAGTGACTTGAAAGGGAGTTGCAGAGATGTGTGTGTTGGTCTCTTCTCCCAAGTGACAAGTGATGACAAGAGGAATGGCCTCAAGTTGCATCAGGGGAGGTTTAGTTTGGGTATTAGGAAAAATTTCTTCACTGAATGGGTTGTCAGGCATTGGAAAGGGCTGTCCAGGGAAGTGGTTGAGTCACCATTCCTGGAGATATTTAAGACATGTGTGGACAAGGTGCTGAAGGACATGGTTTAGGGGCAGTACTAGCAATGTCAAGTTAACAGTGGGTCTTTTGAATCTCAGAGATTCTATGATTCTAATAGAGAGAGGGAAAGGGAACTGATTCCATACTTGGCTTGAGAGATGGTTTTGGGCTCCCATGATGGTGATTTCAAAAGCTGTCCACAATAACTGCTGTTGGAAGATGAGAACTTGTTCTGTCCTTGCTTTTTTGCTGGCAAGGTATGGTCAAGCCTTGAATTGAAAGCTGGAATAGTGCTTGGTTACGCAGACTTTTGCCAGTTAAGAACAGGATGAAGGGGATTTGTTTCTGTCCACAATGTATTATGCAGACATATCCAGGAGACCAGGAAGATCCTGTCATGTCTTTAAGCCTGGTAGGATGATAAAAGTAACAACTTATGCAGCTGAATGGTCTTACTGTATATCCATGTTTTATCACTGTTCTTCTGTACAACTTACCCTCTCACTGGTAGCAGTCCTAGTCACTTGTCAAACCTATAGCAGATCTGGTAAGGTCAATGGCTTCTTATGCTGACAGACTGATGCAGAAAACCATAACCAGTGGAAACATCAGTCAGTGGGGTGGGGGGAGAACACACAGTTATCTGGCACCATGTGGAAGGCAGAGCCTGAGGAAGTACTGCATGAGTTGTCAAAATTGCCAGGCAGGACCTGACCTGATGTGCTTCAGGTCTCTTTCCTTAGGTCTATGATGTGCTGATCTAAATTGGATTTAGGGAATTAAGCTTTGATTTGTGTGAATATTTTGTGTTTTGTGGAGTAAGAATTGCTATAGTACGCCAAACACTCATACAGCCCAGTTTGTACATTTGTCAGAACATGTCACTGAGCGGTGTGATTGTCTTCTAGTGGTCTTACAACCCACTTTTCCACCTAACATTATTATATATGCATTCATTATAGCTTGTATCACCATATAATGGGATGGAAAGAGCCTAAGTGCATGGAAAAAGAAGGAGGAGGAAGAGGAAGCATGAAAAACATCACACTCCTGCTTAACTACACAAATATCCCTCTTCTCACTCAGTAAAAATTGGAAACCTTCAAAATTCATCACTCATTTTCTGTTATTGCTGATCTCAAGTTATCTTACTATTTCTAGGTGCAAATGTTCCTTACAGTTGTTCTTATCATAGAGGCATTTCCATTTTTCTAGTCTGAAATAATTTCTGATGTCTAGATCAGGCTACTTGTTAAATGATGTGCATGGTTTTTCAGGAGTGCCTTCAATCAAAAGAGTGCTAATCATTATGCAAAATAACGACTCAAAATTAAGGAAGATGCATATTTAATCTTTGTTCTTATATTCTCCGCACTTCTTAATTAATTTTTTCTAGTCATGATTGATAATATTTTCAATTTGTTCAGCAAGAGGGATTCATTTGATCAGTTTCTTAGAAAATTAGAAAGAATTCAGCAGTGAAGTGCTACTGCAAGTTTGAATTAACAAGGGCAATTTGTTATTTTCCACAGGATCATTGACTTAAAAAAATTTAAACAATTGATCTAATAAAATTTCAAGAACAAAAAATTCCTCTTCACCCCTCCCCCCCTCATCCCCTCCC
>NW_010248059.1:51431-58872 GCF_000690775.1 Eurypyga helias
TGAAGTAGAAAAAAAAAGAATAAATGTAATTTTTGATCATTAAGATGTTTAGGCTTAAAAATATCATACAATTGATTAGCTTCTTTGCTCAGAGGGATATAGTTGCAAATTGACTCATGTTAGAATGAGCATAGCTTTCTCCTTTACTTCTGATTTGCCTGGCACTGCAAAAGGAGTAACTCACTGCAGAGTGGCTCCTTATCCTTCTCCTTACTTACCTTCTCAATCTGTCACTCTTCTCCAGTGATTCAAGTGACTGATCATACTTAAAGAATAATAGGTAAGTAAAAAATAAATAGCATACAGGTAACAAATAAATAAATTAATCATAGTAAAATAATGATAATTTATAATATTATTCTTACTAAAAATTTTTTTTAAAAAGGCTTTTTGAACCATGGGTACACTTCTATTTTAGGGTTTATGATTTATCATGTGGACTATATTGACAGCCTCCTGATTAGGATAATAGGATTTTGATTTCAGTAAGCTTGGGGTTGTGCTTTTTCTTCTCACACCTAATGATTTTAAAGAATTTGTAAAAGAAAAGATTTTTTTCTCTTTTCAATAGTATAGGATTTGTGAATGTATCAGTATTTATCATAAAGATATTTAATAATTTTTGGTTTACTTTAACCATCAGAACAGTGCTTCCAAGAACATTTTAGTTAGTATAATTATACACATACAATACATATTCCTCAGGTATTTAAGTTACGATTATCAATTCATTCTGCAGATGGTAAGAAGCAGTAGACACTGCCAAAAATGTCAGAAATCATCACAAATATATTATTGAATTATTGATAATATTCTCATGATACCTTTAATTTGTAGCATTTGCAAGTAAATGAGAAACTTTACACCATTTGAGATGAGTCCTGACAGCCTGTCCAGCACCCTGTATTTGTTCAGACTGGGCATGGCACAGCAGGTGAAACAGTGATGAAGAATATTATCTCCAAGTATCGATAGATGGGAATAACTGCTTGTTGGTGATTATTAATATTTTGTGTTGTCATACAGCAGCACACTTACAGTTTTGTTTTGTAATAGAAACAAGTGTTTTAGAAATTACATATCTTAAAATGGTGGAATTCTGAAAGATGTATGTTTGTGCTGAAGTGGTAATAACGGCTATTTGGGGACATCTACAGTACAATGAGCAGTGAATAGAGCCTGGGGGAATCCAAGAACTTATTGACCCAGTAGTAGTTTAATTGGTTTATTCAATGTTTTTGGCTCCATACACAGAAAGAAGGATCCATTATTTTTATTACCACAACATCTAGGCCACCTTGTCCCTATAAATTCTGGTAAAACAATGGTCTGAGTGTTGCCTCATATTGGAAGCCACATCTTTTTCACTGGTTACCAAGGCTTGATGAACCTATAACTTTCTTTGGTCAATGAAACATATACTCCTTTGTAAAATGGTACTTATGTAACTGTACACTGAAGTAATTATCTCTTTCTAACAACTGCTGTATATATATATATAACTTTTATTTAAATACTGTAGTTTGCTGTATGCTGCTCTTGTTTATACCTGTTTTCAAATCATTTATCTTACAATTTATGGTGATAGCCAGTTCCTGGAATTTAAAATTTTCTCTGCAGAGGCTAAGAATAAACAATAAAACATAGAAGAACCTGATACAAAAATTAATAGTGAACAGACTTTTCTTGTATGTAAACTATATTAGAAAAGAGAGATAATATAAATGTTGCATTAGGTTATGCATATTGGTTACATCTGATGTACAGATGTGTTATGTAATCTGTATAGTTTTATGTATATGCTTTTAGGCTTCCCACACTCATCTAAGCCCAGTAAAAGGATGTGAAGTGTTTAGTTCCTTAGCTGTTACTGTACTAACTTCTGCAGTTCTGAATCACCAAGCTAGAGGAATGCCTCTCTTGACAGCAACAGTATGGACATACTAGTGATTTGGCAGAGGTGAAAATCTTGCTCAAGTTATCCATGCACATACTTCTCTCATGGTAACAGCACCCACAATGAGGCCATGCACTCTAGCCTTTGTGCTACCAGTCAATTCTATACTCCTGATTTTAGACTATCTTGTATATAAATCAGTGATTGGCATAGGTTAAATATACCTTAGGGGAAAAAAATAAAAGCTGTGCCGACTCCTTAAGCTGGCATTGTTATAAAGAAAGGTAAGAGTAAAGCATAGTTATAAATTGGTAGGACAGGTCTCATTTTAAAAATACAGAACATAAGCAAGTTAAAATATAGTCAGCAAGAAAAGTTAAAATTGGTAAGAATGAATGAAAAAACATCTTGATTGTGGCAGACATACCACAGAAAATAAACGAGTGGAGATGGGCTGTGATAGTTCATGCTGTTCTAAAGGATACTTTATTTGTGTGCTTATAAACTAAATAAGTTAGTGCCTTCCTATAAATAAATAAATGTATAAATCTAAATATTTTAATGGATGCCTTCTTCTCCTCCTATTTAATGGGAAAAGAAAAAAGTCATGAAGCCATTAGATGTAATACTGAATTGAGGCTGAGTTCATCACTGTGAGTTAATCATGAAACCCATCTAATTAGCTTTGTACATACATGGTTTGTATCATTGTAGGTAAGCCCTTTACATACACAATTTGAAATTGCAGCCTGCATTTTTTCAAGGTGGTCAACATGACTAAAAGTCTTTTGCTGACATCTGATTTCATCCTATATCTTGCAGCTACTAGGCTGCTAATTGAAAAGTGGATTTCTACTTTCTAAAATATGAAAGTGTCAGGTAAGTTTTTCTATTTATTTTTGAGAGGTCTTAGAAAAGTTGTGGTTCAGACTAGACTCTGGTAGAATGAGTCAAGTCCTTTTACTTCCCTATCCAGCTTAATTATGCCTTTCTTAAAAGCCGGGGCTTTGGAAAATTATGTCCTGTCTATTGAATATTATGTAGCTCCTGCAGTGGGTTAGCATCATAGACACTAGAACTTTTCCATCTGCTGACCAGAAATGTGAACACTCAGTTCTCAGAGGTCAGCAAGCTTTTCTGTGAAGGTGATCATTGTGGTACCTCAGTTTTTCATATACATTAACAGATTGAGCTTCACAATGACCTGAATTTGAATTTACATGTGCAAAGATATATTCTCCAAGTTTAGCTGCTGAAAGTTCTCAGACTTTTGAGTTACCCTGGTTGTGGTTTTTTTTTTTTTTTTTTAATTATGAGACTTCCATGTACAGAGGCACTAGAAAACATGGTCAACAGAAAGAGAGGAACCTGGTCTAAGACTGGTAAGGACTGGAGTCAGTGTAAATACCAGTGCTTGAATAGTGTTCCTGAAAAAAACAGAAGTCCTTGAAGTAGCAAAATAAATGCATGTGTTCCTGCTCCTTACCTCAAGTCAGGAGAATACTGGGATTTGTACAAGAAGTGTGAGATGGAAAAGAAATTGTCTACATGGAAGGTGACAATAAGTTGTGTTCAAGGGAGAATTTGGGAGCTAGAAATAATTACCAGAGTTCTTCAACAAACACTTTTACATGTGACATCATTTAATGTTTTCATTAGCAACCTTATCATTAAGTGAACCACACTAGGGAATTATGCTCATGCATGACACAAAATTAGAAGACATGATCCATATAGAGAAGAGGGGTATGTCCCAAAAAGAATAAGCAGAATTTGAGAACTGAAGTAGTAAAATCGGATTTTATAGGAACTAGTAACCTAATATTTTACTATTACCTGAAAACTGGTGGGTTAGAAATGAAGACAAAGGATTTTGTATATTGGTCGGTAAAAGGGTACTGATAAGCAATTGGTAGGTTGCAAGTGGGAAATGGTGCTTACAAAACTTAAACATGAGTTAGGTCTACAGGACACTATTGTCAGAATGTAATATTCTGACTACTGACACACTATTGAAACACCATTACTTGTGTTTTCCTGAAGGCAAAAAACTGAGTATTAAAGAAAGAGAAAAGGGATGTGAATGGTAATATTGGCATTGAGAATATGAGCTCATTGAGTTCTTGCTCAGAGTTGTAGCTTCACGTCAACATTCAATCTTTTCCTTCCCCCAAGTTAGATTATATTCAGCTCATAGCATTTTAATCTACCAACCTTCTTATTGCATTCCAAGAGTTCTAATTGCTTTTATAGGAAGATCTTGAGACAAAAACTCCTACTCTGAATCTTGAATTCATCATCTTCATTACAGGAGATCATTATTAAAGATTTTTCTTTGGAAAGAATATGCATTATAAATTGCAGTTTCATAATAATATATGAATCTGTTTCCAGGGATAACCCTTGGCATATACATATGGATTAATAGGAACTGTTAT
Organism: Eurypyga helias; assembly: GCF_000690775.1. Classification (NCBI taxonomy): domain Eukaryota; kingdom Metazoa; phylum Chordata; class Aves; order Eurypygiformes; family Eurypygidae; genus Eurypyga; species Eurypyga helias. Next base: position 55,767 of record NW_010248059.1, read on the forward strand.
CTTGGACATAATGACTTACTGTCATTGTAACAAATGAAAAAATGAGCCCACAAATTTCTTGAAGTTTGTTACCCCCATATATGGACAACTTAGAAGTGTTTGTGATTTGAAGTAATTTGCTTGAAAATCTAACAAGTTTGGATTAGGCTACTTTCTACAGTAACAAATGAACAAACGTATGAGAGAGAAAAGGAGAGGCAGATTAAATTAAATGAAGCATTTTAAATTAAAATTATTAAATGAACAAATTAGGCTAAAATGTCACTGTCATTATGCTGTGTTTAGCAAATGTCAAATAAATAGTTTTGCAGCAGTTCAGAGCCTTTGTGAAAGTCTTGTTTCCTCAGCTCGGACAGATACTGGAAAACATTATTTTCTGTCACATACATTGCTCCTCCCAAGTTTAATATAATGTATTGATGCTATCCATTACTGTGGAGGGAACCATTACAGTACTTTTTTTGTTTCAGCAACATAGCTTCAATATAAACAACTGCCATACAGTCTCATCTTTTCATGACAAATCTGAGTAACACCTACAATGCAATGCCATTATAAATAAATCCATTATTCAGCTATCATGTATTTTGGGCTACTGTTCATCAAGAGAGGACTTGTCCACTAATACTAGTCGTTTTTTTAAAACTAACTTATTTTTATTCCCAATACTTGAGTTGTTACAAAGAGAGAAATGTATGGCTTTCCAGATGTACACAAACTGGAATCATTCAAAGCATATTAGGCTTAAAAAAAATCCCAAATATGTAATCTTTCACAGTATTCAGGATAATGCTTTGTTATCCCTATCTGTTAGGGCCTTGATCAAACCCACTGTAATCACTAGAGGCAGACTCTAATCTGCCTCCTTGGTATAACAATATGTATGTATGTATGTATTTATTTATGTATTTATCACAATTCCCATTATATGTTATAGAGATGTTGTCAGGGATTCATCTTACCTTGCCTGAAACTAAAGTTTTACCACATTATACATGTCTTGTGGGTGATGACAGAGGGGAATCTTTATAACATCTCAAAAAGGCTATCCCTGTGCGACAGGCTACAGGAGTTGTGAAGTTATGACAATGACTCAGAGGAATAATATGAAAGAATTTATTGGTTTTCTAACAACAGTCAATAAGTGTTGTAGACAAAGGTGTTCTGGTGCAGGTGTTATTTTTTTTTACCATGTATTTCAATGAATGTCTATCATGAGAAAAAGAAAAACAGAATAAAATAAAATAGAGAGTAAAGAGGGGAGAGAGAGAGAGAAAAAAAGAATGGAGAGGTTTCACCAGCCTTGAAACCAGCATTGTTATCTTGAGTTGGAGTCCTTGGTGGTGGGTTGACAAAGGCAAACACGCACACTCACTTTTTTGTAGTCTAGTCGGTGCCTAACCTTGTTAATTCAGTGTTAATTTGGTGGTCTTGGTGAGAAGAAAATGCTGCCAGAGGTACTTCGAGTGGGATAGCAGCTCTCTGCACATACCAAACTGATGTTTTTCAGCCACAAGAGGACGTAAGGAACAACAGCTCGATGTCTTGTGTCTACAGGGCTCACTCCCCACATTCCCCCCTAGACAAAACAGGCCAAGTCCCTTATCAGTCTTTGACAGGTGGCACCTGAGAATCATGCTATATCCTCAAAAAGATTTCATTATATCTACATAAATTATTTTCTGAAGAACACAATTTGCTTTTATTTTTTAAGCCAACAGTTGTTATTATCATTTCACATTTCAGACAAAATGGTTTCATCATCCTCTAAGATCTCAGTACAGACATTAGCTTTTTTACATAGCCTACTCAGGGTTAGCAGCAAAAATTTCCTAAGGAAGTGAAGTCCTTCCTTGAACCTGAGCAGAGTCAGCACATCCCTCCTGGTCTCATGCAATCTATAGGATTGTTAGGACATCTAAGATCCATTGATTTTCACATAAAACTCAGTCTTTGAGAAAAATGGAAAGCATGATGTGTTACTATCTGTCCTGTTCTTAAAGAATAATTTTTAACACAAAACTGGGTTAAGTCTAATGCCCTGTAAACTTCAGAGTCAGTCAAAACTGGAGAGTGGTATAAATCTGTGCTATTAGCATGTACTATATGAAGGCCCTTTCATGTATATTTAGCAAGTAATAAACATCTGAGAACGGTATGTTGCTCTAAACTGTGAATATAAATTGTATAAGGAGAAGAAAATTAATGAAGGTTCTATAAGATTCACACCAAGTAGTGATTATCAGTGTTGTTTTTCTAATGTATTTTAGGGCAAACTTTCTGCATGAACGTATTAAGTGGGTTTAGTAGAAAGTTCTTAAAAAACATGAGAAAATGGGATAGTAGTTAAAGACAAACTACATGAGAATACTTAAGATAACAGGCCCATAAACTTTTGAGGACAAACTGCCATTTGAGCTCTCTGAAGCAATTGGGAACAAGGACAGTGTCAAGATAACTTAGTCTTCAGAAAAAGAACACAATCATATCTAACTTAAATAGTCAACAGAGGCGTTTCAGAACCACAAGGTAGGCATGGCAGAGCTTGTCAGATGTTAAAGTAGAAGGTAGAAAGGAAAAGCTGTCTACAGCAATGTTTGCATCATCCATAAAGGAGTAGCTATACACCTCTTAGACTTAGCAGTTCTTTACATTGGTTTGTAACTTCAGAAGATGCTCAAAATGAGAAGGTCTTTCAAAACACCTGTATGTCAAACAACACCTTGGTCTGAAAAGGGTCAATGTACACCTTACTAAGTCAGAGCTACCTTATGTTTCCTTACTGTAGGCATTTTACATCTATCTCGATAAAAGAGAGACCAAAACCTATAATAGGAATTGGGGATCTATGTCTTTACATGAGACAATCTCTATTTTATATTATATTTAGTAAAAATATCTTTGATATATCTCCTTATATTGTCATTAAACATTATTTGAATATATGCCATTTCTATGGTAGTGGTACTAATAAGGATGCTGGTAGTTCATTTTTAGGAGAAGCCATATGCAGGAATTGACAGATCAGACATGAGGTGAGCAGACAGCATTTTGTGCCTCTGGACATGCTATATATATTTCAGTATCTTATAGAATCATAGAATCA
>NW_010248060.1:0-10950 GCF_000690775.1 Eurypyga helias
CTGGCTGAATCCAGCACAGAAGTGTTTGTCCCAAAGAATTTTGACACTAGATGAGATTACCCAGGTCAGGAATAAATTCTCATTACTGTAACAGAACTATGACATTTCTGCCAGCTATATAGCAAACAGTGTTACTAAATACCATATTCATTACACATTAACTGATTGTAAAGTGCATTCATCAGCTCAGTCTAATATACAACATGAGTCATAACAATTAGAAATTAAGTGCAATGCAATGAACGCTATCTCTGAATCAATGCTGCATTGTCTGTGCTGGATTTCCTCTCTTCTTTGCACTCATCATCAAAACAAAAACACTTCTCCATCTCTATTCACTGATTCTAGACCAGCATTGTAGACTGCAACCGTTAGCAAAGCAGTCAGATCACAGATTGCAGGCAGCAGGAGGAATAACATCCTCCTTAAGACAGACTGCTATTAGTAAACCTCGGTGCACGCAACACCACATGGGCTGCTTAAAAATTGGGCAGCCCAATTATTATCACTGGGGATTCTGGACAGTGATTAACGAAGAATACAATTTTCATAAAGAATAAATAAAATGTGTGACTGAGCATTTGTTCTACAGCAAAGCATTTTATAATGCAGGAGTATTTTGCTTAAGCTCAAAAGGGGTTTGAAAGCAAAAATTTTCCCATGGCCTTACACTGGAGTGCAAATTGGCAGCATGACGGGCACACAAAAGGAAAGCCAAGCCACAAAACCCTCCATCGTTGTATCTTTTTCAGGTCTGGCTCTAGAAGAGACAATGCTTCTGCTGACAGAAACATACATGGCAAAATGGTGCCTGTACTGCTATCACCAGAATCTCATTGTCTCTACTGGGTACGACACGATGGAAAACCGCTTCTAGTGCTGACATCATCTTTGCAAGAAATCATCATCAAAACCCAGTCAGTGCCTCCCAGAGCACTGGACAAGGTGAAGGTAGTTTGTAGAAAGTAAAGGAGCATCAGACTTTCCTGGTAGGTTTTCAAGGGGATGCAAGGCCATTACACAGATGAAGGATCTTCTCTGGCTCACATGGCAGAAAAGGAAGCTGCTGCACAGCTCCATCCAAACGCATACATCAGCTCTCACAGCTCCTACTAAGCCTCAAGATAAATGCTTAAATCACATAGGTTTTATTTTGGGAAAGAGCAAGATTACAAATAGGCAGTGATCTAACACTACTCTGCAGACTGGAAACCTAAACTCATGAGCTGAGAGCTAATTTTAGCATCATAAATTCTTTAGAGATCTGTTCCTTTTTTTTTTTTCCTTTGTATAAAAAGGTACTTTTAAAATTATGGGTTTATGTAGGCTTTTTTTACTTTAGCTGTAAAAGGACTAAAACTGGGACAAAAGCCACAAAACTCACACTCCTGTGGCACCTAAATAATACAGAAACTCATTATTGTCCTCTTAGATTGCCTTTTATTCCAGTAAATATATACCTACTGAACTATGAGAAAAAGGTCTTCTTTTCTTCTTTCATTCTAGTAATAAGGAATCAAATAAAATTTTCAAGATAGTTTTATTTTTACCTAAGAATGGAAAATTCAGTTCAAGCCAGAACCTATCCTGTCTTCTGCAGAACTCAGAAGTGACAACCAATACACTACCTGGACCCCTTGATAGTCAGTAGTGCAGGCTCATATTTCAGAAATCTTAAGAAAGGAAACTGGTGACGTGCTTTTTTTATAGCAACAACTCTACACTTACCTCTCTCTCAAGTGGAAGGATGACTACTACTTATAGGGAAAAAAATTACATCTTCTTCTAAGAGGTTGAAGAATTTTGTCTGAGTTGCTCTTCACTGGAATGTAGCTCTGTACCCTCCTAGGCCTTAATTTACAGATATATTTGAGATAAGAAAAAAGCATTATGCCAGTTTTAGAGGTGGATAGCCTAAGTGAAGAGAATTTAAAGTATTTTCTAAAGTGTCTTGGGCATAGAACAGCATAAATATTTTCTGCAGTTATAATATTGTTAAACAATATTAAAAGTACAAGAAATCTATGTCTTGGGATCCCACACTGCTCCAAACAGTAGATTTGAAGATTAAACTTACATTTCAAGCTACTGTTCTTTCTCTCAGTGTTCATTCTGGTGAGATTCATCTTATCTAACTTACGCTGTTTAAATCAGACACATAATAAAAGCTTGTCACTGAGATATCAGGTAAGCAATTTCAGAGAGCACTTTCTCCTACACAAAATGTATACAGTTCAGGTGAGATGAATACATGTTGTTCTGTAACAGAGGAAACTAAGGAAAGCTAAATAATTAATGTTTAATCATATAGATTTTGTAGAGTTGATACTCTCATCCCTAAAAAGTTTCTAACAGACATTAAAGACCTTTAAAGTAGAAAACAGTATTGAAATCTGGTCTCTTATTCTCTGTCAAAATCCAAAATCATATCCAGAAGTTAGAATGGTATTTACAACTCATCTCAAGGTATATGTAAACCCACTGAAAAGCACCTGAGTTCTACACCTAGTAACAGACTTATGTCTCAAGAAATTGTAAGTCTTAACTTTTCCATAAAATCCCTTCTCAACAGACATATTCTATGTCCTCATAAAAAAAAGGATATATTGATGTTTTAAATCAAGACTTATTACTTATAAATCTCAGCAATGATTTTATGGGTTATGGCACCAATATCTTCAAATACGCTTCTTCTTCATTAAGCTAACACAGGAACATTCGTCTCCAGGATAGATACTCCTGGCTGGTTTCCAGGCTAGCTCTTCAGAGTTGTACAGATTAAGTAACAGTAATAAAAGGCCAGATTTAAAAAATTTTTTTGTATTTTTAAAAAGCAATCACCATTTTTGTGTTCCAAAAGCTTCCTCTCTCTTTCCACTAGTAATTAACTTCTCAGTATACCCTTGGGAGAACTATGGAGGAACAAATAACACAGGGGAAAAGAATATTTTTGATTCAGAGGAATATTGGTGATATTTCAGAGCTTCTCTGGATACTGCTCTTTTGTTGCTGTCACATAACTGTCTCTCACTTGCTTGAGTTAGAGGCTGCATACAGTTCAACTGTGAATGTGCATCAGATTTTTCAAAGTGATCCTTGTCCACGTAGAGGCTTTATGTACCTGAGCTACACTGAAACTGTATAGATATATCGAAAAGACTAAATGTAAGCTATGCTATGTATCTGTGTCTTTCAGTCCTCCGAGGTATTTACAAAAAGTTAACACTTTAAATCCCAAAGTTATCTTGAGAAAGTATTTTTTCATATTAAACAAAAAAAAAATTTGGTCATACCTTTCATGTCACACAAGATTTTAGAGAAAGAATCAGAAATAAAACTCAAATTTTCTGGTTACTACTTTCTTTCTTTACATGCTCCTCTCCTTTCTGCCATTTTTCCCTCTCCTTTCAGTCATTCTTGACAACTAATGAAAGCAGTAAGCTTTCAGATATCTTTTAATATAAAACATATTCAACTACAAGTAATATTCTTCAAATTTGTCTTCCAAAGTCCAGTGAGCCTCAAATAGATCATTATATTGATGATATTTCATCCAGGCCTTCACAGCTAATGTGGGAGAGAAGGCTGCCAGATGGCAGTCCTATAGATCTAATGCTAACTATGACTGACCAAAACTAACGTATTCAATATTTTTAAACCATTAGTTGCGAAAGTTCAATACAGAAGTAGATACTGAAAAAACCCACCACATAAACTCACTGAATTACAGTACAGAAAAATGTTGACACACACACACGTCTTCTCAGGTATTTTTACTCTGTATGATGATGTTTTATGGAAGTTAATGGTATCATGAAAGACTGGTATACTAAATGGAAGAGTGGGCTTGCAAAAAAATCCTGTCAGGCAAAGAAACTACTATCAGACATGAAAGATACCAGTCTGGCTTAACTTCAATGAGGTCATGAAATAAAAAAGGTCAATAGGTGTGTGAAACACTGCAAACTCCACGTCAGTGAGAGCTGACAATCTCTTCTATATTCATAATAAGGAAAGCCAAAACTTAGGGGTTCTACCTGTTTTAAAAAGGTAGATTTTAACATTTACTTCAAAGTAGCTTTTGTCTACACTTCAGAGATTTGGAACAAAACCAAAGGCTGAGGAAAGAAGTGCTTCTTTTACTGCTTTTCCCACACATGAAGAGAGTGAGAACAAAAGTTTCCATGTCATACATCAGAAAATCAGAACATAAAGATGGTTAGCAATTAATTTCAGTTCAAAGCAGTTCACATCTGGGACTTCTGGATCTGGGAATTCTGAAAGAACTCAGACAGGTTCCTCCACAGAAAAAGAATAATTATTAGGAACCGGGGTCTAAAGGTAATGGAGACACCCTAGTGTTATTTACTATCAGGTGCAGCTTAAATGTTTCCCCATCTCTAACTATAGAGAGATCTTTCAGTTTAAAGGTAGCCTACTTGTCCTATTTTATTTCACTATGCTGTTTACAACTAACTTTTCAGAAATGGATTAAGTGAGTTGATACAAACCTTCACAGTAAAGAAATTAAATCTAGAAAAGGAAAGATCATTAAAATGGCAAACTAAGACATTTCTCTTAAGTATGTGATCTGCATCTCTCAGCAGTACAAACCAATTATCATTTATATTTCTGAGCAAGACAAATGGCATTCTTTATGTAAGACAACCTGCAGAAGAAGTGAATGTACTTCTGGTCTATACAGAAATTTAAATTACTCAATTTGCTAAAGATATCTGCAGAAATTAAAAAGAATTTTCATTTTCAATTTTCATGAAAATTCAAAATTTTTTTCTAAACCAAAAATGACTGTCAGGTAAGCAGAGTATTCAATCTTTTTTGTTTTGTTTTTGGGGTTTTTTTTGTGGGTTTTTTTTTTTTTTAATTCAATATGTAGGAAGGGAAGCTTGTACAGAAGGGATTTTCTGTGTATGACAGTTTGTTCCTTTTCCTTCTGGCTACTGCTTCCTACCAGTACTGTTGTTTCCAAGTTTAACTACCTTCTAAACAACAGAAATTCTACCTATTTTCTAAAAGCTCTCCATCTCACCAAAAAACCAAACAAACCAAAACAAAACAGAGCAATAGCCCCCATCTCCCCCTTAATGAGGTTATTGGTGGGAATTAGATTTCCAATAGCAATTTACCCACTTAATTACTCACTAATTTTACTGGGTAAGAACAGTTTGAAAGATGAAATATGACATCTGCACCAGGTTGTCCTCAAACACTATCTTCAAAGGTTGTCTTGGAACCACAGTAAGCGTGTAGCAAACCTCTGTTATGTTCTACAAAGTTCATTTAACAGCCCAAGGAATGTATCATCATATTTTCTGTTTAGAATCTGTTTGTCAGATAGTTTCTGATACTTCTATTCCTTTCCCTAATGCCACTATTTTTCTGAATTTATGAGAATGTTAAATATGAAAACTGGTATTACTGAAAATGAGAATCTGGATTACAGTGTGATCCAGCACGCTAGAAAGCTCCTGGTAGGGATGGTCCATATCTGTAATTTCACTCTACCATGTGAAATGTAGATTGTCCTACCTTAAAATGGTAACTAGCATTCTGCTCAATCCATTATGAATTGGTTTAAGTATTTAAATAAATACAGAAGAATCCCTGTGGTGTTTTTGCTATGGTGGGGAATGACACAGGTTTGTTAGATGCATCACTATGCAAGGCAGAGTGGCAGAGTGTTCACATGGGAACTGAGGGCAGAGGAGGACCAGGACCCCTTTTTCCAGTCTAAGCATAGAGTTATATCAGCTGAACCACACTATGAAACTGTATGGGAAAAACTTATCTACCTGCTGATAAAAGTTAATGCACAATAAAATCAAGCACACTCACTATTCTTCACTAAACTGTCACTCTTACTATAAGCTAAATGTTAGATACTATGTTTTTTTTCAAGTAGAATAAGTTCCTTTGCCTAAAGGCACTCTGGGGTTATGCCTACTAAGGTATTTTGCAGACAGGTAAGAGCTGTAGTCTGCCCACAGTCTGAACCAGCAAGAATCTTTGTAGTAGCACACAGTGCCACGTTGAGCACAACCTAATCGCTCTTGCTGACAAGCCATGTAGAGCAGATTGGACTCTACTCATCACATGGGATGCGATGCTGCCAGTGCTGAATTTGGGCAAAATTAACTAGTACCTTTAATCTCCTGTGAGTAAACCAAGCATTCTTAACCATCTAGTTATTACAGACCAGTGAATGCTCTAAATTCATACCTTAATGTCTCTGGGTGGATGAGCCCTAATACAATCAATCTCTACTTCTTTTGTGTCCTACTTTGTGGTGGTCAATGAAGATTGATTGTTTCAATCCGTTGAGTCTGAAATTTGCTCCAACTAAGAGGAAGTCAAGTGTAAAGGAGACAAATAAATACTTGTTATGTACTTAGGGCTTTAGTTTAGACTCATGTTACAATGAATAAAAGAAGTCAATTACAGTAGCAAGAGCCACAAGCAGAGGAATGAGAGAGTGATCAAGGTAAAATGGATGAAGATGGGAAAGGGGGATTTGCTTTATTCAAAAAAATATACCGTCCTTCTGCATGTTAAAATTGGACACTTGACATGTAATTTGCTTCCTTATTTATCTTACACAAGGATTTCACTAAAAATTAGGAGATGAGTATGTAAGCTGTCTTGTTTCCTGCCTCATCCAGGAAATGTTCAACCAGTAAACCTGTTGAAGAAACGCTTGTTATTCCAGTTAAAGATAAACCATGACTTACGGTTATTCAATCCACAAACCCTTTGTTTTAGCTCTGTCACCCTGTTTGTGCACGTGGTGTTTATCCAATTCAGGCAAGAGGCTAACATCTCAAACTTCTATTGATTTAGATGAAAAGAATCAGATACTAATTTTTAGGGAAAAACCCCACCATGAATAAATCATAGGACAAGACAGGAAATGGCCTCAAGTTGTGCGTGGAAAGGTATAGATTTCTTCACTAAAAGGGCTATCAGGCATTGAAACTGGCTGCCCAGGCTGGTGGCTGAGTCACCATCCCTGGAGGTATTAAAGATACGTGGATGAGGTGCTGAAGGACATGGTTCAGTGGTGGACTTGGAAGTGTTTGGTTAATGGTTGGGCTTGATCTGAAAGGTCTACTCCAACCAAAAGATTTTATGATCTTATGATCACTTATTTCTCACTGCTCTAGTGTTAGAGGAAGGCAACTTGAATTTCAAAATCTGGATACTTATGGACTCTACTTAATAAATTCTTCCAAGAGAACTAAAGGCACAACAACTCCCAGGAGTCCACCTGTCCATTTGGGTCATTTCTTGTGCTATTATAACCGAACCCTTAGTCCATAGTTTAAAAACGACTAGTGAATTTGGTCTTGTAACCGAATAAAGTCTTAAATTATAAAACTTTTGTAGAACTATTTTTTTCTTCTTCATTTTGATGGTGAATTTGAAAGGGTCTCATAACAGGTGATTAGCAGGAACTGGGTAAATCAAGCAAGGCTAACAGGTGTTGCTAGGAGTTCACCAACAGACCTTCTTACCAAACGTCCCTCAAAACTGTTTCAAACTAATCCACACTGTCTTCAGCTGTAGCAGGTGAGTTTGCAGTTTGACTCTGAACTTGCCTTTGAAATTCACTCCAGCATAAACTTGATGTAATTAACTAAAACATAAGGACTTTGCCCTTCTGGGATTACAGAAAACATACAGCCAATCCCAAAACAGTGGGGCTACATCCAGCACGTCTGAGGGCTTAGTTCAGTCTCACAGCATCTCTGTTTCTAATACGTTCTCTTAGATGAGACATAAGAATCACAAACAGTTGAAGTAGTTGTGGTGGAGAAAAAGAGATACATGAGATCCAAATATTCACCCATTTTCTTAATGGCCTCAGAAAATCTGAAGGAAGGTTTGGGTCTGCTATGAAGTCTTTTCTCTGGTAGTATCAGAGCGCTGTTAACACTAGGAGGCAACAGGACAGAGCAACATTTCCCTGAATCACTGAGGTAGTGGGAAGATATTTTCCAGTGAAACGCTTGTCTCTTCATCATCCTATAAAGAAGTGCACATTGTAGCCTGCCCCAACGCCTCTGCTGTATGCGTTCGTTTGCTGCGAGGTAATATACTTACTGCTCTATATCCACTTTATTTCCTCCGTTCAGAGATCCAAGACGCGTTACGTCAAACGTGTGTCTTTTATTGCCCATAAACGTCACTTTAGTGTTACTACAGCTGCCTTCATTGGATCTGTGTTTACAATTACAAATAAAATACTTGATTTAGCGCATACGAGACTGCCTTACCGCCGAGCTACAGAAGCTCCACATGTGCTGACAGCTTGCTTCCCTTGCATTATGGTCTCAAGGCTCTAAAAACTTTTAAGCATAAATTTAAGCACAATTTTAAGTTAAAAGATGCTCAGAAAACACAGATTTGCAGACCTAGCATTTTGAAAGGAGTTTTCTGAAAACTACAAATGAATGTAATCTGTCTGGAAATAGGATCTCAGAGCACTTTTGCCAATGGAAAACAACATCTTATAGATATGGAAATCCTGATACAGGAACAGTAAAATTAGTTTACTTGCCTATACTAATAATAATTTATATTTCTAGAGCTTCAACTCAAAGATCCCTTACAATTTTATAACAAAGAATTTAGGAAGAGAACACCTGTTAATGACAACACTATGTTTCACAAACAATAAAACAGAGATTTAAGTGATATTTTAAAGAGTAGAAATAACTCTTAGAAAGTCTCCTGCTTCTAAGAGCTGGCTGTCTGACTGAGGCTTTTACTTCAACTCAGTCAGACTAAACTACGATAGAATGAACGTGAAATTTTCATTCTTTGAAGAAAATAGTGAGTAAAATTGCATTAGAACTACCCAAACCAAGTATATTTCAGGAAACAGATTTGTATTTCTGACATACATGGATTTTTATGTGCATTCATTAAATAATATAGCATACCCTGCACCAAGTAATGGAGTTGTTATCTCTATGTGGGGTTTTTTTTCCTCAAATTAAATAGTCTTATGAACTACTGAAATGCTTGACCAATTAAGTAATTTCAAAAGTAAAATTTGAAAGAGGTAATACAATAACATATGAAGTCTTTTAAATTCAATTCTGCAGTGAACTAACTTTATTAAACCTTCTTACTAATCAGTACAGCAAGTAAGTACAACCAGTAAGCACTATTAAAACAGGCAAAGAACTTTTATTGGATTCATCTTTATAGTTGCCCACTTGAAAAACCAAGCATAAGGTCATTATGTATATTTCTTATGATAATTAAACCACAAGTTGTATATTCAGTAACTCAAACTCTGTCTGGTCATATCAATATTGTACCAGTATACGTCATAATTTACTGTTCACAATGTGATGTTGAATGTCTACGGTTATATTAAGTATGTAAAATAGGCAAAATAAGCAATTTTAAAATCATAAATTGATTCCTAAAATATCAATGCCATAAATCAAGATTGACAGTTTTAGTTAAATTTTTAGCTAAGCATATGCATCCTTCTTTTTAGGGGGTCTTCCTACAATGAAGAACACCTCTGAGCATCAGAAATTAAAGCGTATAGGCAATAATAAGTTAACGCATTCCTCTTGAGAAGAAGATACTATCAGCCTGATCTTGTGCTTATATGCTTGCAAAGAACTATTAAGACTGGGTGCAGAAAAAATCCTCCCCTCCACCAGTGACAAGACAGAGGGTTTGAAACAAAGAAAAAAAAGTGGTACAGCACTAATAACTAAGTGATGTATAATATTAAAATAACTTTTCCCTTCTGTGCTCTATATCTTGAAATGCTGAAGTTGACAAGCTTTCCTTTTGGCAAAGCCTTTACGAAAAGAATGAGAGAACCTATGATTAATGGCTGCAGCAACAAAAAACAAATGACGACAACACTGTACTGTGAAAGCAAACTTGAACAGTTAGTAAAAAGCTGCCAAATATGCTGAATAGCTTTGAAATCTGGCTTTTATAAAACAAATCACTGTGCTCCTTATTACAATGTTAGCAAATAGTGCTTTGTGTAAAAAATTAAAATATATAATTCAATAATTGCACAAATTATTTATTTACCTAAATCCATAGGAAATGGATCTCATCTAGTTTCTTTGGCATTGTATATTTTTGATGATCTGTGGTATAATGTAGTCCTATGACAACTATAACATATTGTTCTGTTCCTCTCTTTGTTCTCACCATAGAAGTGGGAGAAGCAGGACATTTGAAAATTAAAATTTCAGAATCAGCATTTTAAGGGAGGGATTCAGAATTCCTGGCTGTGGCTTTCTATTTTTCTCATGCAAGCCTTCTATTATAATTTTGTTTAATGTAGAAAGTATTTTTTAGGCTAGACCTTCCCTAAGGTCCACATCAACATATATTTGAATTCATGTTAGTTAATTAACTGTCCCTTTCATATGTGTTTTGTGCTTTTCCTCCCAAGTGTCATAACTAGAGTAAATGTGCAAAGAAAGATAGCTTCCAAAAGCTTGGTTTGTGAATAAAAAACTTTTTTCATCCCTAACCCGTTCCAAGACAAATTATGTGTGTCTATGGAGATGGTGTGTTTTTTGGTTGTTGAAAGCTAATGGAATCCTGGAATTAAGAAAAGACCATATTTGTCTATAACTTCCAGACTTTCACAGGCCTAGTTTGTGTCCATTCAAATGCATTATCTTCCAGTTTTTCTCCAGGTCCACATTGTCTCAATTACTGGTTCATAATACTAATGTTTAAAAGATGCTGTCTCTTAAAAAAAAAATATGACAGAACAGTATAAGTACATGAAACAAAGTTTTATTATAGCAGTTGTGGGAAGATCACTGGTGGGATGCCATCCAGAGGGACCTGGACAGGCTGGAGAGGTGGGACACTGCCAACCTCATGGAGTTCAACAAGGCCAAGTGCAAGGTCCTGCCCCTGGGTTGGGGC
>NW_010248060.1:11302-60915 GCF_000690775.1 Eurypyga helias
CTAGTGGAAGGTGTCCCTGCCCATGGCAGGGGGGTTGGAACTAGATGGTCTTTAAGGTCCCTTCCAACCCAAACCACTCTGTGATTCTATGAAATCTGAAATAGGTTAAACATAAAGGGACACTCCAAGTCCCAAGTTGAGACAAAAGCTTCAGGAAAACTTGGATTTTAAAACAAGGCCAGACAGAGACCAACTGTGGAGCCTCTGGATGATGGGCAGACAGTGGACTATCAGTCACACTGCTCTCTTTGGGCCATTCTGACTTCAGTCACTGCTGTGCAGCCACTAGAGCAATCCAAATCGGGAGCTGGAAACATTGCCTTGAATCTACAGTGCCAACTCTTGTAACAAGGTCTTATTTACACCTCTTCGAAATCAGCACTGAATATCTACCATCTTAGTCTTCATTAATAAGATATTTAACTTATATTAAGTTAAAAATCAATTTGCTAGATGATTGCATCATTTTGTTTCTATTCACAGGTGTCAATGTATGCACTGCTAGGTCACTGTGCACTGAGTGCTGTGATCAACTGCTTTCATTGTAAGGAAGGAATTCATATGCAAACTTCCCATGCACGAGCCTAAAATTGGTCCCTTTTCAATCTGATATTACATATTCACTACTGGAGTATACTTTTAAAAATTATTTTATATGTAAATAACTTGCTTTTCTTTCCTTACTGGACAATGGTGAGTTATTCGTGCTGATGTATTCTTTCATCTTTTTTTTTTTATTATTAGTGACAACCTCTTCCAAACTTGGAACATCTCACAGCAAGCAGAGAAACTAACATCTTATTTCACACAGCATGACATTAGAATATTTGGCTAAAGGCCCTAAAACATTAAAAAGAAACAAACAAACCAACAATCTTACTCATGTTCCTTGTGTTTACTTGCTACACTCAATTTGCTCTTTCATGCTTGTAGCATACAAAGGAAATATTGATGGCTTGGTTTTTTATCTTTATAAGGAAAGGGAGATTTTTCTCAATTTCGTCTATTTTCCATGATATTTACAGGAGAAAAAAAGATAAAGGTGTGGCTGGGGGAGAAGACGTTTTCTCCTCAGGGGCCAGACCAAGCCTCAGATTTCTGTGCTGTGGAAAACTTACTAAAGGACTCCACACTGTAATTTTTAACCTCCAAACAATGTATTCTTCTTTTACTGTGCAGAGAACCTAACATAATGCAGTGACTGTATTTGAAATTTCATGGTTACTTTTACTAAAGTTTTAAAATTCTTAATTAAAATTAATTTATTTTTAAAATTTTATTAAAATTATTTTGCAGTACGTTACCTCTTTCAAGAAAAAGTAAAGCTAAGAAAAAAGGTATACATTAATTCTTTACTGTTATAATTAGTAAATAATGTGCAGCATAAAAGCGGCTGGTGAAATGTTTAAGGTATGCACAACAGCACCACCATTTGGTCTCATAAATTAATGGAAATACATTTACAAACAAAAGTTTGCAATCTAATTAATTTACAATGTTATATGTTGGCTTGTATCAGCCTTTAAAAGACATGACACTGAAACCCAAATGTGACAAATATGAACCAAAATTATTCTTTACTAACACTGTGGCTTGGCTAACTTGTATGAAATGATGGTCACTTTACCATTTCCCTTTTTCTAACTTGGCTGCACATTTTTTTGTCATATATCTAATGTCACACATGAATTGTACTGTACTCAAACCAAAATTCTGTGGAATTAATTCCTCAAAGTAATAATGCCTTGGACTTGATTTAAAATATGTTTTTGTTAAATATCACTGTTTTCTCTAGTCACTGCTCCTGTCATAATTAAAAGTAGGAATATTTGCCTTTTAAAACAATGTTCTATTTTATAAATTTTAACTATGATTGCTTTCAATAACACCGCTCTAACTCTTCATCTCTTCGTAGGTGAAGTCACACTACTACTCAATGACTTCCACAGCATTCCCCCTCAAACATAAGGAAAATATTTTTTTCTAATATCTGTTGTTAGATAATGTGTAACCATCTTCCATTTAGTGAAAAAACTAAGGCAGATTTTCAAAAAAAGTATACAAATGACTGCACTTATTGTCAAAAAAGAATTAATTTACTGCCATATGGTAGCTTAAATGTAAAGAAAAAAATATATTTTTAATTATAACTTTTAATTAATTTTCTGATGGTTGATTAATAAACTAAGACAAGAGGATGTCTCTCCTCTTTACCTTAAATCTGCAAAAACATGGTCCAGAGAAATCCCTTCATGGTTCTCTTGGGAATCCCTACCTCATTACTTCATTACCACGCATAAAACAAAGGATCTTGTCTCACTTTCCCTTCTGAGAAAAGTTCTGAGGCAAGCTTTCAAAATTGTTTTCCAAACGCTTACAATTTTTACTACAGTAAAGGATAGCATAGATCTGAAATACTCCGTATCTCCCTCATATTTAGCTACTTAACATGGTGTGTGCTAATAGGCCTTGTCTATTTATCTATTAAAAGCACTCTTCTATCATACAGGAACTGACCAAATATAAGAAGAGTGGTCTCACATTAAAATTACCATCCTCTGTTTCTTCTTCATTAAACCCATTGCAACATACTAGAAGTGGACGTTAACATTTATCAAAGATGTCAAAAGACAAGATTTTTGCCCTAAGTAGCTCATCTGATTTTGACTGCACCAATGGATTTCATATGAAAAGGGTTGTAAATATTCCTGGAAAGGATATTAAAAAAAAAAAAAAAAAAAAAAAGTGGAAGTGAGGAAGGTGATTCACTTAATTGAAGTAATAATGAATGTGATGCAGAAGAAGAAAACAGCTGCCTAGGTTATGTTGTCAGCTGCTTTCTGTTTCTGTAAGAGATTTTTAAAAATAAACGTATCACAAAGGTTAAACAAGCAGTAATGAAGCCAGCTCTTTAGGTAAAAAATATATAAATACCAATACTGTCTAGAGATCGCTAGCTCTTTACATAAAATAAATATAGATATTGATACTGTCTAGAGATTGTGTTTACTCAGCTCTCCCTTGGTGAAGGTGGAAAATGCCTCCAGGAAGTGACACAGAGAATAAGAACACCCTATACAGCTTTGTATTTGACTATTAACTGCAGATCTTATCCTCTTTGGTTGGATCTGATGGTAATGTTTTCTTAGGAGCCTATAATAAGTTCAGAATATGCCACACAAATTAACTTTTCTTTTAAGACTATACCATTGTCTCAGTAAGTGTCTTTGTGGAGGTCCCCTCACAAGTGCCTCACAATGCCTACAGTGTAGAGAGTTGTACTTATGCACAGTGTAGACATTACATCTACTTATTACACTCGGGGTCTATGACCTACACAAACAAGCTAATCCCTGCCTGGTAAACAAAGTATATTTAAGATTGTGTATTTCTTGCATGAAGAGAAATAAATGATTTGTAAAATATTATACACATCTGAAGTTAGATAAGCCGGACATGGCAACCTGGTGAAGAATAGATGAAAAAAACCTCCTTCCCAACTATTCCTACATTGTGACCGGCCTATCACTCAAAACTAGTCCTTCACTGATGATTAAGGAGAATGGCATCTGAAGAAGAAGAAAGAAAAAAAAAAAAACACCCACCCACAAACCACCAGCTTCTAATATACTATTGGATTTTCTTGGTACATATAATCTAGTTTAGAAGTGCAAAAAAACATGTTTCCTTAGATTAGCTGCGTCCAGCTGTGGAGCCCTCAACATCAGAAGGATATAGACTGGTTGGAGAGAGTCCAGAGGAGGCCACAAAGATGCTCAGAGGGCTGGAGCACCTCTGCTATGGGGACAGGCTGAGAGAGTTGGGCTTGTTCAGCCTGGAGAAGAGAAGGCTCCGGGGAGACCTTATTGCAGCCTTCCAGTACCTGAAGGGGCTACAGGGAAGATGGGGGGGACTTTTTACAAGGGCCTGTAGTGACAGGACAAGGGGTAATGGGTTTAAATTGAAAGTGGGGAGGTTTAGATTGGATATCAGGACGAAGTGCTTCCAGGAGAGAGAGGGTGGTGAGGCACTGGAACAGGTTGCCCAGAGAAGCTGTGGATGCCCCATCCCTGGAAGTGTTCAAGGCCAGGCTGGATGAGGCTTTGAGCAACCTGGTCTAGTGGAAGGTGTCCCTGCCCATCGCAGGGGGTTGGAACTTTATGATCTTTAAGGTCCCTTCCAACCCAAACCATTCTGTGATTCTATGATTAAAGACTGACACAGTAAGCTCTCCAAGGTATCTTTTACATGCTGCACCTGCTCTTCGAAATAAGGAGCTGCAAGAAAAGCACGGGCTATGCCCATTTCATCTCCATGCTGACAGGAAGACTATTTTCTAGAATTTACTCAGAATCAAATCTTTCTGGCTTATGAGGAGAATAAGCACTTCTGTGGTATAATTCATCTTAACCTAAAACTGGTGTGCAAACATAAATTAAATAAATTACTCTAAAATTGCCTGTTTGTCTGTGCTCACTATATGGGAAGCTGAGAGTGATTAGGTAAGATGCTCACTAAGGGTAGACTAAATTAATTTATTGTTTCTGTGGGAAAAGACGATCAATACACAAAACAGACAAGTAAAAATAAAGGGCCTACTACTCCAAATGTTCAGTGAAATTCTTGTGGCACATGCTTCTCATTCTCCTCAGGACATCTGCAGTCAGAATATAAGCAAAGGGAACTGACCGATCTCTGGCTAAGAGCTGTTGTATACACAGCAATGAGAGACATCAGCCAGCAGGGCTTCTGTATGTAATTACGTCAATTCAACACGTACCATCTACGATAAAAAGGAGTCTCTTTGAACAAGATGGGAGTGTCAGAAAGACTGATATACAACTTCTTTATGTAGACTACATGTTTAGGTGACAGATAAGAAAAGTATGTTTACTTGCCCTCTATCTCAGAAATTAATGTCTTTAAGCGTAAAAACTCTTTACAATAACCAACAATCAAGTTAATGTTTTCTTCTGTTTAGTTGGAAAGTTGTCTGAAATTTTTTGGTGTCAATTGTATCACCAAGCTACACTAAAAGACATTTTAAGGTGCATCTAAGTTATAAGAACTGTAATTCCCCAACTTTGTCATCTGTATTCTTAACAGATTCTACTATCCTATTCCTAAGGCGTTTTGAAAATAAAATTAATGTGAGAACTTACAGGCATTTATCATTTTTAACTAAGTGTCAAAATCTGTACCTTTTGTTACTATGCCAAATCATGGGGGTATTTGGAGCTTCGGAAACTATCAGAAATTATGGGAAATTAATAAATAAAACCCTCTCAAAAAAGCAGAAAATGCCAAACTGCATACTGAGCAGTGTTCAAAAAAATCTTAAAATTATTTCTGCTTCTGAAGATTACAAACACATCAATCTAAGAAAATTGAAGAGGCTTTCCATAAAATATTGTACATCATGTGAGTACCCTGTGCACATCAAGCAGATATCATACCAATGAAGACAATTTGCTTATACTTGGCCAATACTGAAGTATTTATTCTGAGATTGCAGATAAAGCAAAGATGTGAACTGAGCTCTTTGAACTCCAAGTCCATGTACATCCATAATCACACTTACAACTTGCAAGTTCCTGTGAATTTTGAGCTTAACTATTGGATAATGGATACCCAAGGTATTCTGTTTTGTAAAGGATCATAAATGATTCTTTCAACCTGAATAACTAATTATTTGTAATATACCCATATGCAATAACAAACAACAAGGGAGGTAAATGCGTACCTCTTATCTGAAACCAAAGATCTACCCTAAAACATTGTCATGTGAAACATGGGAAACAGCAAGATTACCTAACACATGGTACAGTTTCTAAAACTATAGAAATTAAGATTTTATGGAGCAAGATCCCAGCAAGATCCCAGATCACTTTTGAGTCCCTTACTAGTAATATTGTTGATGGTGAAACACTACAAACAAATGCAGCAGATCACTGCTGTCACTTATACAAGTCCAGTTTGAAAATTATGGCAGAGGCAAAGAAACAACACCTGTATATTCTCTGAAGATGTATTATGGCCAGTTTCAGGTCAAAATAGGCGATCTACCTCCACAGAGGACAAAGAATTTGAGCACAGCTACATTTTCATTATGGTGAGTGTCACATTATTTTCCTGTAGAAAATCATGCTGACTTAACAACCACATTATAAAAGCTTTAAGTAATCGATGCAGAATGTTGCAGTATATATTCATGCATTGTTCTGACTTGTTAAATCAATTGAACGTTTTTTCCCCAAGAAATAATAGTTCCTTAAATGTGAAATAGATTTTCTTAAGTGGAAGTTCAAAAAATACTTCATGTTTTTTGGAAAAAAAGAAGTATTGTACTCTTTTAGAGTTGACCAGCATTTAGTATCAGCCTAAAACTATAATTAATATGGCCTATAATTCTTGGTGAAGTAGCTTGTTAGAAAGCAGACTCCTTATTTGACTTTAAATTTAACATGTTTTTCATTAAATCTTCTTAGAATATAGGTTTGCCAACAAAATTAGCATGCTTAAGCTTTTGAACTGGGTAGCTAAAATTTTTGGGAATAGGATTTTTGCCTTTTACCCACCTGTGGAAAAAGAAATGGACATATGTGAGCTTGAAACTGCCAGTATTGTACACATAAATAATCTTTCCTGCAATTGCATGCTCTTTATGTTGTTGACAGAAACTATATATCAGCATTTAGCTGATAAGGTCATAATTTCCTTTCTTTCCCAAAGTAGCTATGTGAGATATATATAATCAATCACATTTTAGCCCTCTACTAGAAATTATTCCTTCTTCCTAATACTGTAATAGGTGAAAAAGCCAAGAGAAATATGATTTAACATAAAAAGGGGAATGATAGTCAATGGTAGGCATCTCTATTGGCAGGAGCTCAGTAATCATTTTGCATAATCAAACAGTAACAGTTTTCCTTTTCTTACTGATGTACAAACCACCAGAATGTCCTGCTAAAATTATTAATTAATCTTGTTTTACAAATCTGAACACTAGCTCAGTTTTTGTTACTTTGTGCTGTGTTCTAGGTAAGCTTCAGCTGGAAAAAAAGATGACTACTATAATCATTCCTAGAGTGTTTTCTTCACAAAATCACCAGCTCACACACACTCAAATCCTACATTGAAATAAACTTGCAGAAAATTGTTTGAATAAAAGGTAAAAAAAAGACACATGACATTTTGATGGTGAAGGGAAAAAAAAAGAAATAAAGAACTGTAAACTGCACAAAGCTCTTGCTGCTGCAGTGTCAGCATTTCTGTAGAAAAGTCAATCACCCCTCATTGTCTCACTGTTCTCTTGATCCTGGAGAGAAGGAAGACAGAAATAATTTTCCAAAGAAACAAACAAATAATAAACAACCAAAAACCCAAAACAAATCAAAAAACATACACACACAAAAAAAACTCAAACAAAAGTCAAATTTATAGAAGTGCTGAATACATGACAAATCTTGTTTTGTTAAGATAATACAGATTTAATAGTAAACAGGAGCCTAAACTTTAATTTCAGTTAACATTTTTATCTCCATGTTTGGATTATGAAGTGCAGAATATAGTTCGTTGCTTGCTGGAAACAGGAAAAAAGTGAATACTATAAAGAATTCACATTTAATTCCTATTATTTCTACATGATTCAAGAAAGCAAAGGGAACAGGTTGTTAATTAACAAGCAGTGTATATATGCTTGTCAATAATTTTTATTAAGCTTTATTTTACTACATGGTCCATTAGCTACTTTTATCACTTGCATTACTGCTCCATTAAAACAAAAATGTTTATTTCAACTAATATGAGCAATATCAAGCAGCATCTATTATATTATCATCTAAGGTGGAGTAAACTAAATAATGCTTACAAGGCCTGAGAGACCATGAATGTTGTAGATGCCCCATATCCCTGGCTGTCTTCAAGGCCAGGCTGGATGAGGCTTTGAGCAACCTGGTCTAGTGGAAGGTGCCCCTGCCCATGGCAGGGGGGTTGGAACTAGATGGTATTTAAGGTCCCTTCCAACCCAAACCGTTCTATGATTCTATGAAGGCAAGCAGACATTTAAAAATCACTTCCCAAATAATATATCTCACATATGTCTAAAGTAACCGGTAGCTGTGTATACACACAACAAAAAAACATTCAGAACTGTACACTTGCATCTTCCCATCATTGTACATAATTTAATTTGCAGCTTATCTGGGTGAGAAAAACCAAAATTGCTTGGAATCCTTTTTAAAGAGCTTTTTAGGACTGTCTCAAAGATTGAACTGATTATTTGAAAAAGATTTTTGATTATTTTAAAACTGATTATTTGAAAAAGATTAGGAGGCCTACAAGAAAGCTTGGGAGGGGACTTTTTACAAGGGCCTGTAGTGACAGGACAAGGGGTAATGGGTTTAAATTGAAAGTGGGGAGGTTTAGGTTAGATATCAGGAAGAAGTTCTTCACTGAGAGGGCAGTGAGGCACTGGAACAGGTTGCCCAGAGAAGCTGTGGAGGCCCCATCCCTGGATGTCTTCAAGGCCAGGCTGGATGAGGCTTTGAGCAACCTGGTCTAGTGGAAGGTGTCCCTGCCCATGGCAGGGGGGTTGGAACTAGATGATCTTTAAGGTCCCTTCCAACCCAAACCATATATCACAGAACTTCCATAACTAACTCTTAAGTAAACTGAGTGTGCGATACCAGAAAAGTAACCTTTACCAACAGACACTGTAACACAGGGATTACAGCATTTACCTGTATTTGACAGAAAAGAATATGGAATTCTCAGGCCATAAACTGAGAAGGCGGCAATCGCACATAAAAAGTCTCTCTTCGTAATGTTTATATTACTGGCAGTTCAAGGCCTTAACACCCCACTTACATCCCAGCTCTCCTCTTCACCAACAGATGTTTTGATACAGGTGCTTTGATTTATGCAGTTTCCCTCTACTTCTCTATAACCTCCCTATTCAGGAATTCTACACACAGGAAAATTATGCGGAAACAAGAGTACGCTGTGATACTAGCCTTGAAATTACTTTTGAAATCCATAAACTGTTGAAATGCCTGTTCTGAATTTGCTTGCCCATGGAAGGTAACGTGCCTATTGGCAGTACACACGTCAATAGGTCAACACAGTGAGTTCACTTCTGCCTATACGCTGAGCCTCTTCAGAGCTGGCCAGCATCCCTGCTCCCTGTGTCCTGTTGATACACTTCCTATCTTGGTTTAAAAATACTAGCATTTATTATTATATCTGATACATACAACAAGGAAAAAGAAATATTTGTCAAAACAAATATTTGCTAGTACCTGAACTAGACTGAACTACTGAATGCAACTGTTACTTAGAGAAACAATTCACACTGAGCACGACTCAGACAGAACTGTTTTCTCGGCGCACCACACTTACATCTCTTCTTCACAAGAGTTTCATCCATATGAATCCTGCATGCTGATGGTGAACTGAGTATCACGAATGACAACCCCTTTACAAGTTAAAATGTAAACAAAAATATATTTTACATATTTTCCCAGCTTGATTTAAACTTGTTTATGTTTCGAAGTTTTTCCCCGTCAGCTGACAGTGCAATACTCGAGCTTAATGCTGTTTGTTTTCCACAATGTAGAACTGAGACATCTGTTTTGGTTATAATATACAGTGAAATTAATTATCTAACTTTATGTTTGTTTACACAATTAAGACTACAGTACCCTATAAAGCGTCATCATAACAAGTGGCATTAGACTTAAAATTCCACTTTTCCTCTTTCATACACGCATGTATGTATCATAGGTCCTGGTTTATGTTCTATGAACTTTAAAGTGATAAAAATAAGGCAGCTGGGGCAATCTTTTTAAGGACAATTTTGGACTGCAGATATCAGTCAATTACACAGAATGAGAGAATGCTAGCTGGGTTTTATATAGAAAAATAGGAAGATATAAAATAATGTTTCTTGGTGTCTTATCTTTTGTTTACATTGTTCTTCCTGCTACTATCTTACTGCTCAACCTCCTCACAATATAGCTTACAATAACCTATAATTGCTACCATGTGTAATTTATCCCTTATATCAGTATATGCTTTAATAATGCACTAACCAAAGAAGATCCTATACATCTTCCAACTACCTCTTCTCTTTTCTTCCTCCAGACAAACAGCTTAAAACAATTAATTCCTTTCCATTATAATATCAATATATTTTATATGTTTTTCTATTTTCTTGGAGTTTACCGTCAACTTGTAGTTAAAGTATCCTTGTGCACATTTAGCACACCAAAAAGGTCCTTCAGGCAGCACAGTAAACTAGTTGAACATATTATCCACTTTTATCCAATTCTGCTTTAGCAGCTGAAAAATGCTATATGAAATATGGGATGAATATTACTTAATTATTATAGTTTGTGAAAGCTATAAAGTTACACAGCTATTTTTAAGGAAAAGCTCCAGATTTTTGCATGATAGTTGAAGAAATATAATTACCTAAAATCTAGTAGAGTATTTATAGCTATTTAGTAATTTATATGTATCTATTTTTAATAATAAAAGCATACCCTAAAGCAGAAGTTTTAAGATGCTGTCTTGCATTGGCATGATGTCAGCTAAAAAAGACTATAATTTTCCAATATCTGCTGAGTGAATTGTCTTGAAATGTGCAATTGTCGAGGGCTACACCTGTGAATGTGCTTTGTGCAACAAAGGCTATGTCACAAGGTATGAGACGCCAACAGAAACCTGTCATTCCAATACTGCTTTTTTAACCTCTGCATGCTGCAAAGCCAACAAATGCTTTTTTTTCCTTATAACACCATTAATGAAGCTACCTAACTGGCAAATACAAGCAGAGATAAATAAAGAATCTGCTTTACTGTTGGAAGTTGGAAATTAAAACCTTACTTTACTGAAATCAGTGGCAATTGCAATGACTTCAGCGCAATCAAGATGATACTTGGGAATTTCTGTCTTCTGCACTCATACCCGCAGAACATCAGCTCATGATCTCCCTTGAAACAACTTTCTACTAACAGATTAGTGCAAAACAAGCAGGCATGTTAGCTAATGATAATAAACGCATCTGACTGAAAAAGAAATAATGTCTGTACAAAGATGATGCAAGTACTAAAGGCCAATTAAGCCCAGTAAATGAAGCAGATAGACTGTGCAACTCAAGCACTGGTAGCTGTGTACTACCTTCCACAGTTTTCAGAACTTTTTGAACTGAGACAACAATCAATCAGAACACTGTTCTTGTCACAGATACGTGATGATACCCACTAAAATGCAGAACAAATTGGTGATGTTCTCACATTTGTTTTTGCAGTATAATATAAATCAGTAGCATGTAAAAGAATAAAAAGACACCAGAACTGACAGTAGTGTTTTACAGTATTCCATAAATCTCATGCCTGAACAGAAAATGACAGAGCAGCACCAACAGCAATGTTTGCTTTCCAGTTCTGCAGTCCAAATCCAGCAAACGACCGGGGAAGCCAAAACACAACACCAATGATATTAATGCACCAAAGTCTTAAGTTGTGAAAAGCTTCAAGATCAAAACACTTACATAAATCCTCTTTGTAACCTCAGTGGTACACAGACATCAAAGATACCCTATTTCAGACCTTTAAAGGTCCTTAATTGCTTAATAATTGTATGAATTTCAAACCATTTACATCCCAACTCATTTGCAAGGCAGGCGATCGTCACCTAAAGGATTTAATCTGGCAAGTATTTCCAGAGGTTGCCTGCCACTCACTAATGAGATTGTGCCTCTATCGAACTACTGTATTGCCCACCACTTCTTCTGTGCCACATCTGGTGAGAGACCCTGGGACACGGTTAGCCCAAGCAGCATAACTATCCTCTGATCATAATATTGTAGGCATGGTAGAAATGTAAACATGATCTCAGTCAAAGTTCTTTCAAAAACTGGGAACAGGTGTCTTCTGGAAAGGGTCCCTGGGCCAAATCGGGATTCCACCAGGGGACATATAAATAAAAACAAGCTACTGTAACATGAAACACTACTGTGCTCTGGTCCTTTTCCAGAGCTGATCTTGAACTGTGCAAATTTTAAGTACAAGGGATGCTGCTGGTATACAAGCTACGACCATAAAGGTTTGAAACTTGGATTACCATCTTTTGCTGTGAGATTCTGAGGCATTGCTATCCCTTTGTTTGGGGAAGAATAAGGAAACACAATGTAGTTTTAACATAACTACATGGGAGAAAAAATGAAGAAAAAAGATACCTTACCTCACTTTTAAATTGCCTTGCTGTGGCTGTCCGTCATAAATTGACAAAATATCAAAATCTTCTTCAAGAGCAAAAGTATGAAATGACAATTGTATCCTGTTACGTTCTCCTGTGATAATTATCCATGTGCAGTTGGCATAATTTGGATAACCATGAGGAAATCCAGGGCTTTCTATAGTACCATTTGGTCCCTGTACTAAGCCTCCACAGTTCTGACCTGAAAAAGAAGAAAGGAAAATATGTATTTTGGTGTGTTTTCCCTCCTCCAATATATATTCTTATATGAGTAACTACATGCAAACTTAATTTTATATTTTTTCTGGATTACAAACAGCACACAGAATTGCATTTATAACATTTTTCCCTCTGGATTCAAAACCCCATCACTGGATTTTCCAAGACACATACCATCTTTTAATGCAATGAATCATTATTTAAGGATATGTTGTACTAACAATGTATGACTTACTCATCCAAATGTGAAATTTAAGCATGAGCCTTGATGCCATAAATACAACAGACTGACAGTTTTAAAGCACGAGTGTGTTCAGAGCTTTTTGGTGAATAACATTTATAAAGTTTTTAGATAAATACTAAAATGTTAGAGTTTGCACTGGTCTGAAATATACTCAAGGCAGAGAGAAAACGTAAACGCACATTTACCATGCATTCTATTGCAACTAACATGAAGATTTTTATATTCCGAAAACACCCCAAAATTTCCATGGTACATCACTTTTTAGTGCCATGTGTATTGTGATCAGGCAAGTGTTAATTTTTCTTTTTAGGATCCTTAAAAAATACCACTAAGGGCATTTGTGTCTCATCTGTACATCCCACAGACCTTGTGAGGGTATGATAGCTCATTAACAGGAAGTTCTCGGCAAGAAACCTTGAATTACAGTGGTTACTGTTGCTAGTTTGCTACTTGATTTTCTTAATCCCACACACAATAGTTGTACTGGCTCAGAGCTGGAGAGAAGTGTTAATGAAATATTTGAACAGGGAAAAGTGTAAGGACATTCTGTGCACTGCAATGCTTGGATTATTACATGCATTTTAAGCACTTCAGAACAAGTATAATCCCAGCATTTTATTGTTACACCTAAAACAGCAAAGTATTTCAGGCAGCAATTTTATTTTTAACTTCCCAGCAGTAGGTCTCTGAGACTGAATCTGTCAGAGCAGTGCTGTGAAATGCTTGTGGGAGGTTTCTAAATCTTAATAAAATGGATTTAATAAAAAGGATTTGCTGTTAAAACTAAAGAACTAATAAGTAATCATTTTCTACCAACTTTCAAATATAACAAAAATCTAACGAATAGATAAAAATGCTACAGGGATTCAGGAGGTCTTTAAAGTAAAAATCTTCTCTAGTACATCCACCAATTGCTTCACATTACTTTAATAAAACATTGGTATTATTAAACATTTCTGAAGAAGGAACCTATCACACCATGAACATAGGATGAAAGTTTCAGCTCTGTATTTTTCACTGGAACTTGTCAGCATTCTCGCAGATGCTTTGCACTGTATTCCTCTTCCTACAACCATGGGGGAAATGACATAACAACTGTCAGAAGCAAATAAAAATAATTTAATTACTACAGAAATAACGTTCTGAAGACAGCAAAGGAAAATTACAGTGACAGCCCACCTAGCAATTTACTTCATCTCACCAACATCCAGAAATAGGTTTGATAAAATAGGTGTGTGTATATCAAGTAGCCCCTGTGAGCCGTGCTGCAGAGCACCTTTCCTACTACCCAGTGTGAAAGGGTTACTTTGAAAAAGGAGAGCTATCAACAGGAATTTTGCAATCACCTAAAATCTATCAAAGGCAGACCCACATTTCAGGAGCAGAAATTTATAATTCTGATACATAAAGAATGTAATACACCATATGTAATTGTGTACGTAAACGTAATGCGTTAAACTACATTTCTGACTTCCAGGGAGACATACAAATTACCTCCCCAGTCTCTTAGAAAGCCCTACAGCTGGCTTAAGGTAAAACGAAATATTGCTGGGGTAGTAAGTGAACTCTCCCACCCCAAAACTGGTCATAGGTCAGCAGTCTCCTTACAGAGGCACTTCCTACCTACTCACGGAAGTTCTTGCCACTGTCAGTGATCGCTCACAGTTTTATTCTAAAGGGTGTTTTGTACTTCTTACTATAGATTCAAGTTATTATGCATTATCCTCTTGGAAAATACATACACTCTTATGATAAACAAGACAGCCAACACTTCACCTCTCTTTAACTCAAGCATTTCTTGTCACCCATATTCTGTTCTTCCTCCAGTTTGTTTTTGCTCTCCTGTATTTACATCCTTCCAGATCTGAAACTGTTCATAAACACTCTGCCTATTCACTTCATACCCAAGAAACACGAGGCAAAGGAGGACCATAAAGGAAAATGATTACTGTGAAATGCTATTTAGGTTTGCTCTTAATTTTATATGCTTATATATAAATACTTACTTATTTACTTAGTGTTCAGTAAAAACCCCAATAAAAACCCTAGAAGAAATTTAACACATGGTTAACTCCTAGCAATCTCCTTGCTGCACGCTGGCAACTGCAAAGAGGATCTCCCTTCTGAACTAAGCAATACTCAAACAGACTTTTAAGAGCTGTACCAGCCTAGAAAACTGACATCCTTCTAGGTCTGTTCCTGCTCTATAAAGACATAAAGTATATTAACTGAGAAATATTGGGACAAAAGGATCATCTGCTATCTGTATAATACCTCATTTGTCAACATATGTAAGTCTAAAATCTTCAGAACTGTCAAATGTTAAAGCTCTGCTAAGGAGTAAATTCAGCATCAAATCACAGAAGAGACATTCAGTAGGAGGACATATTCAGAGAGCAGGAATAAAATGGATGACAGGTGGCAGCAAATTAGATCGGAGTTGGTAACACAATATCCCACAAAAAATGCAGTTTCTGACTGCAGAGACACCACAGACCAGTAAGAGGACACCGATGACATTAATTAAGAATACCTTGTTTCTTATGGGTGCCTTAAGAGCAGAAAGTGTCAACACTTTCCCGGGAATTCAGGAAAAAATAAGAACAATTAAAAAGATTTAACATACTGACAGGAAAATATTAAAAGAATATTAATAATCAGCAGAGCTTAAGTAGTTCTGCTGGGCTGAATGCAAGAACAGAAGAGAATGTAGGCTGAATACAGCTGAATAAACCCTGAATGAAGAACTACCCATACTATTTACTTCAGCTCTGGCCCTTGAGTCAAATAAAAAAATAAATATTGCCATGTTTCACAAGACATGCAGTCATTGATTGAGTACAATATCACTACGCTGAATTATTTTAATATTAAAGGTGTTTTAGACTGCAAAATATTATTAGTATGGCACCACATCGTTGTTTATATAAATATGAACTATGCTGTTAGCACTAATTTTCTGTCATACGTTATCTGTAAGAAGATAATTCAGGACAGATATTTTAACTTTACAGTATAAAAAGTGTTACTTAAGAAAATGGATGTTCTTGGCTTGTAGTTGAAAATTATTTATACCAATTTCAGCCTTATTTTCTCTTAGAAAGGTTCTTCCCATAGACCGACCAGACCTATTTGCACCTGCTCAGGCTCAGCATTTCTCAGTTGTGAACCCTATCAGAGCTCAGCAAGAAAACTCAGACCACTGCGATTTTGACCTAAACACTGAAGTTAAATGGATGGTAGAATCATGAAAAATCAGTAGAATTAAAGTACTGATTTGGCATAAGATTTTTAATGTACCTCACAAAATAAAAACTTATAAAATATTTTCGAAACACTGGACTTCTATCTTCCTGGCCTTTATATTTCTCATAACTATATTTATCACCACACCATCCCCCCCAACAAACTGGTAGATGAAAAGCTGAACATGAGCTGGCAGTGTGCGCTGGCAGCCCAGAAAGCCAACCGTAGCCTGGGCTGTATCCAGAGAAGTGTGGCCAGCAGGTCGAGGGAGGGGATTCTGCCCCTCTACTCTGCTCTGGTGAGACCCCACCTGGAGTGCTGCATCCAGCTGTGGAGCCCATCAGAAGGATAAAGACCAGTTGGAGCGAGTCCAGAGGAGGCCACGAAGATGCTCAGAGGGCTGGAGCACCTCTGCTATGGGGACAGGCTGAGAGAGTTGGGCTTGGTCAGCCTGGAGAAGAGAAGGCTCCGGGGAGACCTTATGGCAGCCTTCCAGTACCTGAAGGGCCTACAAGGAGACTGGGGGGGACTTTTTACAAGGGCCTGTAGTGACAGGACAAGGGGGAATGTGTTTAAATTGAAAGCGAGGAGGTTTAGATTAGATATCAGGAAGAAGTTCTTCACAGAGAGGGTGGTGAGGCACTGGAACAGGTTGCCCAGAGAAGCTGTGGATTCCCCATCCCTGGAAGTGTTCAAGGCCAGGCTGGATGAGGCTTTGAGCAACCTGGTCTAGTGGAAGGTGTCCCTGCCCATGGCAGGGGAGTTGGAATTAGATGGTCTATAAGGTCCCTTCCAACCCAAACCATTCTATGATTTCTTAAAAGGCACACATTCCAGTGGCCTCATCTTTTTGTTTAATAGGCCTCAATAGATTTCTTTTCCATGTACTTGTCCAGTCATCCTCTGAGTCTATACTAACTTCTAGGATCTTTAATGTATTGTAGAGGGAATCCTAACATATGAAAAACCCTTCTCTGTTCAGCATCTATGATCTGTCAGGTTTGTTCGATGCTTCACTAAGTTTTTGTATGAAAAGTGAACATACAGATGATTCTCATTGATGCATTCTATGCCACTTACCATCTTATTGACCTTTAACATGTCTCAGCTTTTTTTTTTTTTTGCAAGTTCAAAAGTTCTACTTTATATAGCTGTTCTTTGTACTAAAGCCCTTTTATCACCTTTCTCTGAACCTGTTGAAGCTTTGTTATAGCCTTCATGAGACAGGGACACCAGAACTTCTTGTAAGATTGAAAATGTATACACATCATTTACACAGTGATATCTTTAATCCCTCTTGTCTTCTCCTACTAATTTATCTGTTTTTTTTAAATTTCTTTTGTTTTTTGTTGTTTGCAGGTTTGTTGTTTTGTGGGTGGTTTTTTTGTTTGTTTGTTTTTTTCCCCCGGGGTGGGTTTCTGGTTATGGTATTTGTGGTTCCCTGCACCCCACCCTCCCCGCCGGTAAGCATTAGCTTGATGTTTTTATAGGACTCTATTATAACCAAGATCCTTTTCCTCTGAAATTCTAGTGAGGCTAGAGCCTGTCATTTTACATGGAAAATTAGGATTTATTATGGGTTTTTTCCTTCTGTAGATTTCCTACAGTTCCTATGTCATCCACTCTGAATTTCATCAGCTACTTCAACATCCCCTTACTTGGTCACAGAAGGCCTTTTTTGCGGTTTCTTCACAATTGGTCCTCCTCTTCATTAACTCGTAACTTCCTATCATGATGGTCACTTCACTGCTTACCCCCTTTTGAACGACACAGATGTCAGAACAGATCTGTCTGCAATGCCATGGCGAGTCCCTCCATTGTAAAAGCTGACCATTTTCTCCTATCCCTGAGGCACAACTTTTAGCAACATACACTTTCTTATGCCCTACCTGATTTTTTTCCCTTTAGAGTCACTACTGGGAGGCCTTTTTCAATGTCTTTTGAAATTCGTATCACCTTTATCCACATTCAGGCTGACTCATTCAGAGAACCCCAATAGGTTTGAAAAACGTAATTTTAAAATAAAGTCTTGACTCTTCTTCAATATATCACATTTTACCATGTGGCAATCAATTCTCTTCTTTAATATAGTTTCCTAACACAAGTTCCAGCTTCAGTGGTTAGGACTCCCCTTGGTTGCTTTTAAATATGAGCATCTCAGGTGAATTGAAGCTAGAGACTAAATTAGCAGAGCAGCAATATTGTCCGTGATTGTCTTTTAAACTCTAGATAGCACACAGTGTTTGTGACATTACTGTTTATTTTGCCTGTTTGTTCCACAACCTGTTCTACCAATTTTTCAGCTTGAAGCAGATGTAATTTTCCACAAAGAACAGTTCAGGCATGGGAATAACAAAACATATATATGTTGTTTTCTCTCTTCATTAATCTTCCCTTTATATTGTGGGTATCTATTGGCCCAGCCAGGCTGTCTTGCAGGCTACTTGCTTCAGCTGTGTTCAAAAGAAGAATTTTTAGTTTTATGATGTTGGCCTCCAGTGCTCTCTGACATAAACATTGAATTTCCAAGAAAGCCTTCAGAGAGGGCCCAGCAGTCCCTAAATCTTACTGGGATCTCGCTAAAACAGATGCTATCACCTACTTTGCCTTAGGATTAGCTCCCTCTGTCAGTCCGCACAAAACTGCATTTATCACTTTCTTTGCACATACAGAAGGATGAATCCCCGACTCAATCACTTCTCTTTCATTCTTATTTGTGAGGCCTTAATTATAAAAGTCAGTGGTTAGGCCTTAATTATAAAATTCAATGGTTAGAGCCCTCACAGATTTTAAATTCTCTCTCCTGCACAGTAAATTCAAATGTACGTCTCTCATATCTGCAGCGCGCCTCATGTTTGCAACCATGGCTCCTCTAATTCCTGTACGTGCACACTTGCAGGAACTTTGGTCTTTGGTACTGCAGTATTAGCCACAACTGAAATGACTTTGAGCAGCACAGCTCATGACAGCAACAGCTGACTATTATACGACTTCTAAGAAGAAAGGTGATAAACAAGTGTTCCTGATAGTGCAAAGATGTGTTATACACGTATAAACCAAAAAAATTTCCTCTTGAAATACAACAGGCAACTACAGATTTAGGTTGTTGCCACCACCAATTGAGATGGTGGAACAAAGTAATTGTACACCTTGTTGCAAACACCCTTTTTTCTTTTGCTCCCTTTACATTTTATCCTTTATTGAGCCCCCTGGAAGCACCCAGTGCTTCCCGCCTGATGCCAAGGCCTGCAGGCCCACATCAGCCCCTGCTGCCAACTGGCCGTGCTCTGCACTGGGCCTTTATCGCTTCCTTCCTCACAAGTATATCCCCAAAGCTATCTTTTGGCAATGTCAGTACCCAATAAAATTGTTATTTCCTAAATGAACTTTAATCAAGAACAGAAACAGCCAGTGGCCAGAGACGGAAAGCCACTATTTTCTGAAGAATGTTTTAAACGGCATTTCGCTACTTTAACTCTCTTTTAAAAATCAACTCTTAAGTAAATATCACGATATCATCAAAAGGCACTTTCCAAGAAAATAATCAAATCAAAAAGTACCAAGTTCCAGTTAATTTAGGTGTCACTGAAGATGTATTCACAACTGCAAGCCACCGTCTTTGCTGGCAGTACACCCCAGTCAGCAGCGACAGGACAAAGGCCTCGTAAAGTGGCCACATGCGCTTCGTTTGCTGTGTCCACTGTTACCTTTCAATGTCAGGGAGAACTGGTGCCGCAAAGCTTCAATACTACAGATATCTAAACATATTCAAGCCAGTCCCAGCCCCACGTGAAATGAGAACAGTGTAAATTTACTAGTCATGACACCATGGTTTTGCAAAACCTGGGTAAAAACAGTTAATTTAAGAGAATTATTGAGAAATTGTTTAAAGCTTATTTTATCTGAAATAATTAATAACAAACTGTTAAGTTATATGATAAAAAGCTCAGCTGTGTACCCACAAAGGAGCACAGATAAACAATAACAAATGCTGAAGCCAAACACCACCCTGCCCCATTTCTAGCCCGGGAGCCATCAGCCCATCACAGGCCCATCTCTACCAGCCTAGAGGAGCACAAGGGGCCACAAGTAATGTGGAAACCCTAAGGACTTACTTAGTGGAAACCCTAAGTAAGGACTCAGGGGAAAAGACATCCTTGTCCAGGGCCACCCCAGGAGAGCCTCAGCCCCTGTGTCCACATTTGACACCCACCATAATGGTCCAGGAGAGGCAGCTCCAGATCCCCTTCTGGACTGGTGGGGTTGCTGTAATGAGATACCAGGGAAAAGTGTTTTGGAATTACACAAGACTTGTTACAGGATGTTTAGGGAAGAAACCAGAAGTTGGGAAGGGGATGGATTTAGATCATTTCAGGAGGAACAAGCATGGTGAAATAGAGGAGTAAGGGGACAAACAGAGCTGGTCTCTCGTGAATAGTGGCCTGTCTGGCCATGCCCCCCAAAGGGTGACAGGGGCCTGTGGGTGGGAGCTGCCAGCCTGGGGTTGAGTGCAGTTCGGAGTACTCGTGGCTGGGTGCCAGTGGTGGGGGAGACCCCAGTGAGTGACAACAAGTGTCAAGAGCCGGTCTGGCGGCAGTGCAACACCGGGAGCCAGCATACAGTTGTTGGCTGTGATCCATCTGGATCAGCTGGGGAGCAGGTGACAAAGAGGGGAGGCCAGGAAGGCTTCTCCAAGGACAAGACCACAGAGGGTGACTACTGGGGACCCTGGGAGCCCGGGTGAGCTCTTTCTGTGTGTGGATAGACCCCCTATTGCTCAGCCAGAGAAGGGAAACAGGGTGAGGCCACTGGTGCTGCCTGAGTTCATGTGAGTGCTGAGCACGCCAGCCTCTGTTAATCCGTGTGTATACATATGTATGCAGAGTAAGCACATGCTCTGTGTGCATGTGCCTTCTGTGAAAAGCTGCTTAGCCTTGCCACTGCCTGCAGCTGGGGCGCAGAGACAGGGCAGCCTCACCTCTGTCGCTGCCAAATTCAACCCTTCCGAACACGATCAATTGCATTTGAATTGTTAAATATTCTGTAGCCTGGCAGCTAAGGCTAAAAATAGAGAAAAAAATGGCAGCTAAATTGCAAAATTTAGATTGATTTCCTTTAAATGCAGATTCTTTTAAACCCTGCAATTTTTGTCTGTGAACAGTGTAGGACCTTCACTAGGTTCATCTCACAAGATGAATGGTTGGTAAATGCTAGAACGCATGTAATAACCTTAAATTCTGATGCAGGCATTCACAAAGTGACTGCAACTTCATCAGTCTATAAAAAAAAAATTAAATTCAGACCTTACTTCTAGCCACAGGACATATATTCATTGATTGTGTTGCTGAAACAGAAAAATCTAGTGTTTTTAAAGTCCCAGATTACTACTCAGAGTCAGGCAATAGCTTTGTGAGCAATTTCCTATGTATATTTAAGCCTTTATCCAGCACCCAACTGAAATTAAATCTTCCTGAAGG
This sequence comes from Eurypyga helias, assembly GCF_000690775.1. Lineage (NCBI taxonomy): Eukaryota > Metazoa > Chordata > Aves > Eurypygiformes > Eurypygidae > Eurypyga > Eurypyga helias. The sequence continues at coordinate 32,750 of NW_010248060.1, forward strand.
TTAAAGATTAATATTACTATTCAGCAAGAAGTTTTGAAACAAACCCTGCCATAGGGGTAGCTTTGCTGTGCACTAGAGCAAAACATCTTAATTGCTGGTACGTGGAAGTTTTTTTTCTTTATTTTAATGAAGTTCTCAATGCTGAAACACACGTTATACATCAGTTGGATTATGTTGCCATTACAAATTGAGAAAAAGGTATTTCACGTTCCCTTTTCAATACTAGAACGTCCAAAAAGACCAATAAATCAGTATTCACACAAGTTAATGAGGAAATAAAGTGCAGCAAAACATGCCTCTCTGCAGGAAAAGTTTTTTTTAAAGGGCTTTGAATGCTTTTTAAAAATTCTAGTCTGCAACACCATCAATTCAGTGCCATTGGCTAGTTGAGACAAAAAAAAGCCCATATCCATAATCGCGTTCTCAAGGCTTCAAGGCTACAGCTTGACAGTGCTTTCTTCTGACAAAGCAGTAAGTTCTTAGTTAAAAGCAACTAGATCATATGAAGTTGATTCATCCCTTTTTTCTTCAAAAGTAATGACTTTAAGTCCAGTAAAGCAAAGTTCTCCAAGTTATCTTTGTTCCTCCTTACATTCATTCCAATTATTTTCAAACTTATACAAAATGAAGGAAACCAAATGCATTAAAAGGAGTGGAAAACAATGCAAGTTGTATACCGCCTTTGAAATACGTGGGAGGTGCTGTTGAGAGAAGTTCTTTTACAGAGGGTAAGATCCTATATTATAAAACACTGAGCTGAAGAGATTTAGTGCCCTTTAAAACAAGACTATTCTTCATGAATGCAAACTCATTCTGCAGATGGAGATCACTGAGGACACTGTGCATTTTATTTGTTTACTTTTTTAAAAATAAAGGCAAATAAATTGCAGCTTTAGATAAGCATCACTATTACTGTTACAGTTGCTTAGCAACAGCTGGTAGAATGAGGGAGCAGGGTATAGCTCAGGTAGATAAAAGGAAAGTGCCGATTTCATTGTTTGTGAAATACTGGGACAGTAATCCCAATTCTCCTCTGAGCTTCCCTGGAATATGAGCAACTCAGGTGTACGCGAGATCCTCTATGAAGACGACTACATTATTTGTCTTCTGCCAGACTCCTGCAACATACGGGATAACTGCCTGTACCAAATCTGATCACTTCAGTGCTGTCACTTTGACTTTCATTTTTTATTGATGCCACTCTCCCAGACCACTTCACTGTCAGCCTTGCTCACATATCAGGATCTTACCACAGATTTTATTACCATCTTTGTCACTGGATGCCTACATCATGAGGCTAAGAAGTGTAATGCAGTTCAGGTAGTTTGGGTTTATGCTATTACTGAAAGAGCATATTGTCAAAAAGCCCAGTTCTGAAAACTGGAAAAGAAATCCATTTGTCTCATTGTAACAGCTTCATGAGCATTGTCTACTTTAACTACCTTTTCTTCCCTGACAGTTATTACTTTGTGCATCACTTCTGTTATCCAGCAGGCATTCCAGCATTTTTTGTCTGTGACCACAGAATCAGACCAGAAAAGGTTTCAACATTGTTCATCTCTGCTGCTTCATTTCATACTTTCTTTGCATTTAAAACAGAACCTTTTAGTTCAGTGTGATTTAATTACCAGTGCAGAGTCAACTGACATCAACTGACAAGGACAAATACTATCTTCCAAATTAGATTGCTAAGTCATAACTTGAAAAAAGAGAATGAGTGGCAATAAATTCTTCAACAGTCATTAGGTAGTTTCATTTTCAAAGAAAGAAGTTATTTTTAGAATTGGATTTAAAAGATCAGATGATTTTACATTAAAATCTAATGACAAAACCATCACCTTTGTTAATACAAATGCATTTTGCAGAAAGAATTTTAACTTTCACATAAAAAACCCCCCAATATTCTATAGATCTACTGCAAGAAATCATGAAACATTCCTCTTGACAAGGATATTATTTTCATACACATAACTTTCCTATTTGGATTTGTATTTTATATAAATCAGAATATGGGTACTACTGTCCTATGCAATGCACGCATAAGAAAGAAGAATTCTATGAAAAATTAACAATGTAACATAGCAAACAATATTACAGCATGAGCAGAGTTACATATAATCAAAACACAGGTAGCATAGCAACACATGCATGTGAAAAAGGGAATTCATTGCACTTTCGATGTTAACAGATTTACACATACAAAACACATGCAGCCTATGACCCTCACTAACATTACCAGGGTGGGAATGACACAACAGACAAGTATTCCCTGAAGATTATAAATTCAAAGCGCAGCTGCCTGAGACATTCATGACTGGAACTGAAATGATATGTTCTAATCATCTTCACCACAGGAAATTTAGTACCTTATGTTTTGTATCTTACTGATATGTTTGCCCAGTATTAAAGAAATACTGATTTTAATGGGGAAATGGGATGGAATGGAGGGTGATGCAGCTCCCGTGCCCGAGTCATGATGTCAGCAGCTGACATTAATGCACAGCAACATTCAGAATGGAGTAGCTAACCACCACCTTGCAGCATCAGTAACACACAAGCGTGTGATGCAACATCGTTCCGAATTCTTTGGCCTCATCTACACTAGTTCAAACGTGTGTCAAAACACTTCCAGTCTGATCTGGTGCCCACAGTTATTCTGTATCTACAAAAGATCAAATTTTATTTCTCCCATGATAAATGCAACGTTTCAATGTGTGTTTTGCGTTACATGTATCTCAAGAATTATTTAGATTTCCAAGCAAGAGCAAGTAATGTTGTGAATTCTGACAAAAACATAATTAATGTTTTCTTTAAGGTACAGCTGACTAGAATAATACTTTCTCAATACTGTATATAGTATATACATATTTACTAATCAAACACATTCAGCCCATGCACATGATTCAGATAAGTTACAGAAATAAAAGTTTACATAATGGATTAAGCTCAAACAAATTAAGAATCTTACAATTCTGGTTTGTACTGTCAGCTAAAACATGCAAGAGGATATTTATGAGATTATATACTTAAAGATACTGTTTCTCCTAACAATGCCACTTTTCATGAGTTACTGTACCTCTCAGAACTGGCTTGCTTATACTACATAATTGTTTTTTATAGAATTATTCTGGATACTGTTTAGAAATACCAAATTGAAAAATCACCCAAATATTCAACTATTTATGCAAGGTGACGCACATGAAATTGCAGAAACTGAACTTACTCTCCCTTCAGGCTTTTTCATCTGGGCTCTGCCCTCACGTACTGCTTCTACATTGTAACACACTAGTCCCAGGAACAACCTTTGAACTGGGCTACTCAAATATATTTTTAATCCTTCATTAAGTTATATTTGAAATAGGTAGATCTACCCTTTGCAGGAATATTGCAAGAATTACCCTGTTATGTTTGTTTAACATGAAATTCTGTGCAACAAAAGCTGCCTGCATCACTGACTCATCCTCAGGAGTCAGTGTGACTGACAGGAAATGGAGAGCCAGAAGCAGCACAACAAGGAGATGTTATTCATGTTGGCATTGCTAAAGCTGGTTGTGCCAGGGTGGGTGGGATGTAGGCTGTCTGCAACTTCCCTGCCAGGTCTGTGGTGCAGAATTGTCCTTGGACCTGTGAACTGTTCTGATGTTCACAGTCACAGCTTCCACGAAACAACATGGAGATAGATATCTCTAGGATATTTTTAATATACCACTCACAGGAGTTATCTTTATGCTCTTCCTCCATATTCTAATGCCAATAATTTTCTGGTCAAGGTACACAGAGAACATTGCCTGTTCTTTCTCTAGGCCCAAAATAAAAGCTTTAATTTTTGGGATAGTCAAGGGATCAAACTTTAATCGAAGTAGCTGAGGTATGGGGCTGATGGGCAGTGAAAAGGGTTGATCCCGAGATCCTAGCCTTCATGAACAATAACACAATGTTTCTGACTATTGAAGTGTCCAAGACTGCAATCACACTCCCACTATCACAAGGATTCCATGGACATAGTGAAAGAAGGATCTACTTTGTACATACAGGCTCAGATTCATTACATATCTAGTTTGCTTCCAGAAGGAAACAAAAAATGAGAGGGCAACTGTTAGCATGGCTCAATAAAAGCGCATATGCCTTCAGGAGACCATGCAAGGCCATCAATAAAAGCAGAATAAGACGGCAAAATGTTAGCTTTCACTCATGTTACATCAGACTGCATAATGTCATGCCAGCTCACATCTCATCTGACAGGCACATTTCTGTTACAAAACAGAAAAAACACAGAAAATCACAATGATTTAGAAAACTGCGCTTATTCTAGTTGAGGTGATTAGTCAATTAGCATTTATGATGAAAGAAGCTTTAACTAGTTTAAAATTATTCTTGTCCCTATGAGTAAAAAACCTTGCCAACACCACAGTTTTGATACAACCATCTATAAATTATTAATTCAATCCACATTGTACTAGTTATTAGACTACAGCTGCATGATTTACTCTTGAAATTACGAAAGCACTCACCTCTAGCAGACCTGACTCCCAGTTTACCCTGCTATCTACAACTTTCCGCATTCAGGGTAGAATAATCATATGTATATAAAAAAAACTCAAACACATGGCTCTTGCGGTAGGAAATGCAAAATAATGTTTTCCATGGTTGCTTGCTGGACAGACAGCCAAATGCTGTTTCATGCTTTGGCAAAAACACAGCAACTATAACGTCTTGTGTCATTGTCACCTATACTTGAAGCTATACAGGTCATGGTATGGTTGTCAGCTGGAGTCATCCAGTCCATACAAACAATGTTCTTACAATGCTACTGAAAAATCTGAAGTATTACCATACTTTGAGAATAAGTGTAAGGTTCACTGCATTCTATAATCACAAATTGGTAATGAACACATTTATTATAAGAAAAATTATTAAAAATTTAAGCAAATACTGTTTGTGATTCTTGCCATTTTATATCACAGGTATTTTTCCATGTTTGCAGCTATGAAATGTTGGTTCTGTAGGCTATTAAAAAAACTACAGCCAGAAAAGAGAATAAAGGTCATGTATGAAAGTATAGCATGTTACAATCGCAGCACTTGAAGAATATGATATACCCCGCATGCACTACCCAAATCTCCTTTGTGCCATTTCTAAAAGAAAATGTCATCAACAGGCATATAATTAGATATCTTTGATTTATCTTAGTGTTGCCCTCTTCAAGCAAACTGTCTTCATGTCACACTTTGTAGCTTCTCAGTTTATATAAGCCGGCATGTCTTCATTAGCTACATCACATCAGATCAACCATGACACTAGTTGAATTTCCAACACATACACTGATTCTACCATCCACCTTTCTTCATCTCCTTCCTTTCTCCCCTCCTTCCCTCCTTCAGTTACAAATACTTATTTGGTAAAAGCATTTTATTATTTACTGTTGAATCTGATCTTCTTAATTGTACTCTATTAATTACTTTGAAATTTCTATGCTTCTAAGGCATAACACTACATATGTAATACAAGGAGAGTACAAGGAAAAGGTCTGTTTACTGTATTTGTTAAACATTTTTCCAGATTCTTTGCTGTTTAGTTGTATGATGAATGCAATAAATATTGCTTTTCAGCTGACATTTCAGTTGCTTTTCTTTACAGAAAGGATATATGAAGAGCTGCAAAAGGACTTTCTGAGAAATCCTATGTCAATACAGGTACGTTAAAACCGTGCCCAAGCAAAGCCCAATTCTGCACACATAGCAACGGGGTCTAAGCTACCTACTAGGACTCAGGAGAATTACTGCATAGCAGATAGAATGTTGAAGTAATGTGTTCATAGAGCCATAGGAGTCAAATAAGTGAAGAGAATGTTTAAAATTATTAAGGGAAAAAAAGTGTCATTAAGCCCTACATATGCTCACTGTCTAATCAGATTTCTGCTTGCAAGTTCAATCCCAAAATCTTACCAGAAAAGGTATAGATAGGAACTGTAAGGATGATTGAAGGCATGAGATAGCTTTCACACAGGACGACTATATAGGAACAGATTTGCTAGCCTGCAAGAGACTGCTGAGGGAGAAAGTAGGAGAGGTCCACAACATCAAAAGAGTATGAAAATGTGTTCTTACATTGTTTTTCTTTCCTCTGCTTTCATTACTCAAAACCCTTTCTGCTGATGAGTTCAGAAGAAAAGGGGATAGATTTTCAACTTGAGCATAACTGAACAGTGGAAAGCGTGGCCAGCAGGTTAAGGGAGGGGATTCTCCCCTCTGTTCTGCTCTCATGACCCTCCACCTGGAGTGCTGTGTCCAGCTCTGGGGCCCCCAAAGTAAGATGGAAATAGACCAGTTGGAGCGAGTCCAGAGGCGGCCACGAAGATGCTCAGAGGGCTGGAGCACCTCTGCTATGGGGACAGGCTGAGAGAGTTGGGCTTGTTCAGCCTGGAGAAGAGAAGGCTCCGGGGAGACCTTATTGCAGCCTTCCAGTACCTGAAGGGGCTATAAGGAAGCTGGGGGAAGGGACGGACGACTTTTTACAAGGACCTGTAGTGACAGGACAAGGAGTAATGGGTTTAAATTGAAAGTGGGAAGGTTTAGGTTAGATATCAGGAAGAAGTTCTTCCCGGAGAGGGTGGTGAGGCACTGGAACAGTTTGCCCAGAGAAGCTGTGGATGCCCCATCCCTGGAAGTGTTCAAGGCCAGGCTGGATGAGGCTTTGAGCAACCTGGTCTAGTGGAAAGTGTCCCTGCCCATGGCAGGGGGGTTGGAGCTAGATTGTGTTCAAGGTCCCTTCCAACCCAAACCATTCTGTGATTCTATGAATTCATTTCAACAAGAAAGCAGTTTTGAATACCATCAGATTAACAGTTTTCATGATTTAACACTTTTGTTCTCTTTTTCATCGAAAGACACTATCAAGTGTTAAGAAGAATATCAACAATTCTTAAACTTTGGATATTATTGCCTTCATGGAAAATATTTACAGAGCTAACATGCATTGGCTTCCCTTTCTTTGTGAGATCTTTCTTTACGTTTTCTTGACAATTCAAAAAAAGTAGTATTACCAGCCAGTTTCATCAACAGTCATAGTAGGTGATCAATATTAACAGATAGTTATTATTGAATGTCTTGAACTGCACATTTATAATAAAGAGGATTTTCAAAATTCCCATGAAGCATTCATACCATGTGACCTTTGACAGAGCCAGTATTTGTATAATATATTTTTATTATAGATAGTCCCAATGGGAAGCAAGTGACAGCACTACAAGTGCATGAATTAGACTGCCACCATGAGAATAGAGTAAGTAGTATTTTATTATCAATAAGCTCTTTCTGCTCAGTAAGAAACAATATTTTTTAAGAATATAACATTCCATTGCTCAGAATATAACAGTCTGGTCCTTAATTTTCATGGACTCTGTTCACTAAACAGCATCTATTAGTTCACAACAGCATGCCTAAGTTGTGCTGACTCTTCCAAATATGCCATTTTTGATACATTTACAAACACTACGAATTGTACAGTGACCTTGGAAGCTTTATTTAGGATTTGGGTATTCACATAATGATTTTAACTCCCTTACTGAACTAGTGGTAAGTTACAGAAGGTCACTAAAGCAGTTTAGTAAAAACACCACAGTATTTTTTCCTCAGTCTTCCCCCACAGAACCAAAATGCTGTATTAATAACAGAAAGAGAACACACATTTTTCACAAAGAAATGAAATTTGATATTACAGGTCAGCTCTTCAATTAGTCAATTAAGACACAGCAAGTTACGAAATAATTAGATAACAGCCAACTGCACCGTAGGAGAAGGTGTCTGAAACCTTGAAATACTGAGTTTGCATGGTGGGAAGATATTCCTTGAGGCACAACTTATGAGACTGCTGTTTTCACATATAACCTTCTTGAACACATTTACTTTTGAGAAAGGACAGCAGCTGAAAGACTCAGGAAGTCCTTGAATAAAACTGTTTTTGATTCATAAAACACAGATTTTCCTTAAGCTCTACAGAAGGTGTGTGGTGAGAACTGTGAAACCAATGTATGCCCAAAGACGAGGAAGGAGCTTGCTTCTTTGGAAAATAAAAGTATTTGTGGAGAACAGTAAAGGAGTAGACGGGCACCTCCAGCAGATATTTTACTTCCCAATAGTAAAATTTTTCATAGTATGCGTGCAATTAAGAAACCTGGCTGAATAAGTGTTTCTAAAACAAGCAGACAGGTAATGATGACATATTGCTGCAGGTTCACCTTATATGTAAGAGCTGATAATCTGTGTGTTATTTGTAATGAAGCTGCGTACATTTCAGACTGAAAATTAAGAAAACATAATTATATATTTTGATTTTTTTTCAATTTGAGTATTTTTAAATGTATCAAGTGATAAAGTCCTGCTTTCCTCTCTAGGATAACAGTGCGTTATTCTTACTAAACTGCCTGGTGAATTTTTCTACTACCACAGGGATATTTTTTTGCTCCTCTTTGTTTAGCATTAAACCCACTTGCCAATAAAAGCATTTCCAATAAAATTCTACAAATATTTTTATTTGCATTCATATGGTATTCATCAAAAATGCCTGTAGAAATAGCATTCTTCATTGCACCTGTTGCTGTTACTCATGACTTTGTTGAAGAGCACTGTGTTATGGGAATGGCATAACATGTTTTAAGGCTGTTTTCTTCCAGTTGCTAGACCAATACTAAAATTTACTATTTCACTTGAATATGCAAATATATATATTTCTTTATCTGGTTCTATTTCAGAAAAAGTTCAAAACTAGAGGAAAACATTATCTTTTCTGTGTTAAAACGTGTTTGGAAGATAGAGTCACTATGTCTCTGCTATCTATATGAAAATAGCTAAACCAGAGTCTGTTGTGACACTTAGTATTTTGTGTCTGAATTCTAGTTTTAGCACAGACATCTCCACTGATTCCTTCCTCAGTCAGCATGGTCAAGCTTCATACAGTTTCTGGGAGTGAAGCAAGTGTTTGCCATCGTCACACATTAATGGTACACATTCCAGCGCAGCCATATGAAGGGTCAGTGACCAGTTGCTTTGGACTGGAGTGGAATATGGTATCAAAACCAGAGTTTTTGCTTTTCCAGAAGTACTTACAGAGTGCATGGGTACTATACACACACACAAATTGGAGAAAACGAAGAAACATTGAACTTTCACAAGGAAGAGCTATAATCACAGAGACAAAGGCTGGGGCAAAGTAAGTTTTGTTTTTGTTTTTTTTTAATAGTAGTAAAATCATAAATATATGCCTTAAGTTCATTTAAAAAATCAAAATAAGAATACACAAACTTAGATGTTTAGTTGTGCACTCTGACATAGTCTTATTATGTGATGGCATATTAATATTTTTTAGAATTCCCTCCTTCACATCCAGTACCCTTGCATTTCTTAACAACTCCTCTTCCTTCACAACCATTTTCCAGTTGAATGTCCTTAGAGTTCTCTCCTCAAAAATATGTTTCTTCTTCACAGAAATGAGAAACTTCAAAAGTATAGCAAATGATTGAAAAAATTCTGAATATTTAGTTAAGTCATTGCAACTCTGCTGCTTCAGTTCCTCCAAATTTTAATCCTTACTATGACAGAAAATTCAGACAAGCAGACTTATTACTCATTCAGGCTCCTCTAAAGAGGAAATTTGTCTGGAATTTAGCACTCAGTAAATACTATGGAAAAAGATGCGACAGTTTCTGCTCCTCTAGACTGAGGCAACTGCCTCAAAAAGCATACAAGGTTTAGCTGACCAAAGTTGCATAAATAAGCAGACCTCACACACATTCATAATGTCAGATTGCATGAAAACAACCATGAGGCAATAACTCCAGTCAGAATAAAGCACCAGTTTAAGTTCATATAGTCACAGAATGGTTTGGGTTGAAAGGGAACTTTAAAGATCATCTAGTTCCAACCACCCTACCATGGGCAAGGATAGCCTTCACAAAATCAGGTTGCTTAAATCCCCATCCAACCTGATGTTAAACAATTCCAATGATGGGGGATCCACAACTTCTCTTGGAAGCCCAGTGTTTCACCACCCTCATAGTGAAAAAAAAGCTACCTTCTTTCAGTTTAAAACCATTACGCTTGTCCTGTCACTACAGGCCATGTTAAAGTCCCCTCCTGGCCCTTTAAGGGGACATAAGGCTGTAAGGGGGCTTGGGGCCACAATAAGATCTACCCAGAGCCTTCTCTTCTCCAGGCTTAAGAACTCTCTCAGCCTCTCTCTGTAAGAGAGGTGCTCCAGTCCCCTGATAATTTTTGTGGCCCTCCACCTGACCTGCTCTAACAGGGTCATGTCTTGTGCTGGGGACCTCAGAGCTCACAATACCCCAGATGGGGTCTAATAAGGGCAGAGTAGAGGAGGAGAATCACCCTCGACCTGCTGGCCACAATTCTGATACAGCCCAGGACACGACTGGCTTTCTGGGCTACAAGTGCTCATTGCCTGCTCACGTCCAATTTCTCAACCACCAGTATCCTCAAGTCCTTCTCTGCCTGACTGCTCTTTCATCACTTAGTTAGCAGATCTGGATTCAAGACTACTTCCTGAAAAATTCCAGAGTTTTAGCTAAGGATTATTCAACACAACGCAGAAGATCTGAGATCTAGGACCAATATGTAGGCCTCTGCCCCACTAGCAGTGTTTCAGCTGAAGCGAGTTGGAAACAAATCAGCAAGGATGAGAATGTAAAATGCTCAGAATACCTCCACAGCCATTACAAGACAAAGTGCCTGTATTTCTGTGGGAGAACAGTGTGGTAAACAACTATCTATAAAAGTCCAGTATTAAAGTATTTCATGTAGCTACCCTTCAGGTCTGTAATGTATGATGAAGCACAAAAATTAATTCTCAGTATGAAGTATATCTTTCACAAAATGTTTACATGTTAATGATGCCATTTAAAAGACAATTTCAGTATTTAACCTCACTATTTTTTCATAACAACCTAGTCAAAAAGCATTAGAAAAAAACCCAAAGTATATATTACTAGTTAGCAGATTTTGTTCTTTTTTGTACTTATCAACCGTACATCAGTAACTAAATTACGTTAGAATTTTGGTTTTGATTTGTTTTGTTTTCTAAAGAAAATAGAACATGTGCAAATACACAACAATGGCAAATATAGAAAGTCCCATTTCAAACTTAACATCCTGTTTTATTTCACAAAATTTAAACACTCCTATGAGTGATGTTTTCTCTGTCACATAAAATTTCATCTCCAAACAAGTTTCTTCAAAATTACTTCAATCTGCATTAATCTGAAAATCCTACAGCTTCCAGACCAATTGACCACATCCTACAACACTTGCTTAAATCCTTCCCCAATCTACAGACCTGCCTGATGTATTTTCTTTTTCCCATTATGGCTTTGTAGAAAATTCTTCAGCCTTCACTGAAATAGCACTGCTTGTCTACATATATACACGTCAATGACACAGACTTGATTCTTCCTCCAAACTCGGTAGCACAGTTTCCTAGAAGTCTTAATGATGTCAGATTATGCTTATATGTAAAACAACTGTGGATGGGATTGCTCTCACAGATGAGCATCATAGGATGGTTAGGGTTGGAAGAGACCTTAAAGATCATCTAGTCCCACCCCCCCTGCCATGGGCAGGGACCCCTTCCACTAGACCAGGTTGCTCAAAGCCTCATCCAGCCTGGCCTCGAACACTTCCAGGGATGGGGCATCCACAGCTTCTCTGGGCAACCTGTTCCAGTGCTTCACCACCCCCTCTGGGAAGAACTTCTTCCTGATATCTAATCTAAACCTCCCTGCTTTCAATTTAAACCTGTTACCCCTTGTCCTGTCACTACAGGCCCTTGTAAAAAGTTCCCCCCAGCTTCCTTGTAGGACCCTTCAGGTACTGGAAGGCTGCAATGAGGTTTCCATGGAGCCTTCTCATCTCCAGGCTGTACAAACCCAACTCTCTCAGCCTTTCTCACTTAACTTTAACCATCCTAGTTTAGACATGTAATCTAAACTAGTTATCAAGGCTTCCATTTTAGAGGTAGCTGAGTATTTTAGTATTGTGATTCATTCCATTTTCCTTCAGATATAAAGTTGATGAATACATGAATCAACTATAAATGTCATTCTCCACTGTCTATTTAGCAAACAGATTGGACTAGATGTCTAACTCGTACACGGCTACCTGATGAGATGCTAAATACCACCTCACCTTTTCAACTCAGCAATACATTTAACTATGCATTGAACTTGGAAAGTACAAGTCATTCCATTGCCCTCTCAGAAGTGCATTATGTTTAATTTGGGTACAAGATTGATCCATTACTGATGAAAAATATCTTAGCACTTCCCTGGGCTCTGTGAAATTGGTACAATGAATATAATTGATCTAATATACAACCCCTGATGAGAATTTTCTATAATTCATTTTCTTACCAGAAATTATAAACATTCCAGCAAAAGGAATGAACTCCAAAAGATGCAGTATAATTTTCCTAAATTATGGAGACAAAAATTGATGCTAAGTACATTAAAATTAAAGGGGAAATCCTTACAAAACTTTATTTGCTGAGAAATCAGTAGTAACAGAATTTAAAGCAAAATAAATATTTTTAATTTTAACTTTAGAATTTTAAATCACCTTCATCTAAGTAAATAGTCAATATATTTATGAGAACTCCCTTTAGAAACATGCATATGTGGTTAAACATCCTTCAATGTTGAGAAAGAAGAAAAATATTTGCTTTTATATAGTCTGATGGAGAGCCTAATGAACTAAGCAAGGAGTTCTCTCGTGGTGGAAGAAGTTGAAATTCTGTATTAATTATATTTTAATTACTGATTTTTCTAGTCTATATTCTTTAAAAGAAGCAGCATCTTTATGTCTTGGCTTCAGCTATGTGAAGGCAGACAACAGCTGAAGTCATTGGTCTCAGCAATCAAACATTTCAATATTTTAAGCAGAAACAGTTGTAGGCTTACTGAAAAAAATGTGCTAGTTATATAATACATATACACACATTTTCAGGACTATGCTGAAAGCAAAAGCCATATTTAGACAACGGTTTTTACATGTAAAAGATCTTAAGGCTTCTAATGAGGGAAATTATTACCTCTCTTTCTAGGTATAGGAACACTTTCTAATTGAATGCAGAAGGAAATTCATTATTAATTTGGCAACGTATATTTATTTTGACAGTATGAAAAGTATATCAATTTCTGCAGCTGAGAACAAATTATCAAAACCTCAGAAAGCCCAGGAAAAAAAAAAGAGCAGAAAAAACTTGGCCATTTCTTCTGTCAATATTAATGAAACTAAACAAAATGAAAGAAACTGAAGGACAAGGAGGTGATTGATCACTGCACACTCCCTAGGGCTGCAAAAGTTACAGATCAGTCTTTATTTAAAGAGAAGGAAACAGTTTTGAGTTGTAAGAGGATATAAGAGGCCATTCTTACATTCATTTTGATTTTGTAAGTTCAATTCTAGTGTTCTTTATATCAACCGTTTTTTGCACAGAGAGATTCTGATAAAGCTGTTCAAGAAGTTTTCCTTAAGTGAACTTTACTATTCTTGGTTTGAAAATTATTCTATGACTCAGAAAAGCAGCATAAATACATTATTTACAAATATAGCAATGTGAAAATCCCTTATGGATACTCAAGTCTTTAAAGTATTGAGGGTTATAGGAAAGATACTGAGTACTGCTGTCCCATTAATGATAAAAGGGTGCAAGCATGCTGTACTTCTTCCAGATTTAAAATTTTTCCCCTCTCCAAATGCCATAAATATAGGTGACATCATCCGGCCATTGAAAAACATACAATAAAGGTAGTGTATTAAATACCACTATTTCCACAGTAGATACAAAGCTGTGGCTTAGCAGACTAAGCGGAGTTCCACATAACAGCAGTGTCCATGTAATAAATATTACGGTGTCTTAGCCCCAATGTTAACACTTAAATTATCATGCACGTAACTGCTATCTGAAGCAGCACTGCGACTTGCAAGTCTACTCAGGAAAGGGGATGTGTCTCCAATTGTTTCCTTGCCAGTAGAATGTCTGAATTCATTCCTTTCCCCTTCTGATACCAAATGCTGAAGACTAAGTAAGAACCTGAGAGTGATACACCTAGGCACAGGGGTTAGTCATGCTCCAGATGATACACAGGAATTCACAGTAATTTCATAGGTTTATGCAGGATCATATGAGTAGGACCATGGTCCATGAGGAACCTACACAGTCAGTGATTAAGAACTACAGTTCCTTTTCCCTGCCAAGGAAGTGGAGGTTGGGTGCTTTTTGCTTGCAACAGGACCCTTCACAGAAAGGGCTGCCTCCTTCTATAAGTTTCAGGTCCTTTTTCACTACCCTAAATAAAACATTGTTTCTACAGGATATTAGATTTACTCTTAATACCTTGGGAGACTTGAAGGGGTGACTTGGTAAGGAGAAACTATCAAATTGTCTTTAAAGGAGGAAAAATCCCCCTCAACTTCTGCCAAAACTGAACCCACTGCATCAACGATCAACAAGGGGGAATTCAAAGCTCTGAATTGGTGACAGAACCCCCAAAGAGAAGCATGGTTTTGGCAGACCCCTGGGCTTATTGTTTTCAAGTTGATTAGTTGGCATGTTTCTGAAGTTTCTTACATGAAGAGAAATTTTGTATTTCCTTTACGTCTGACTAAATGCATATTCATTTTTCAGCAAATACTTTTCTAGTCATGAAATGGGCTGGTTTCAGGCGAAAGCACACGGCCAAATAAGCTATTGTCACTTATGTGTCGAGTCATAAAATATTTTTCTTATCTCTGAGCACAGATATGGCAGACACAGGTTTCTAGCCTAATACTTCTTCTGGAAGACTGCAGGTTTTTTGTGGAGGTTACTACTAACTCTACAGTCTTTATTACCAGTTCTTGCTTGCTGAGCAGATCTTAGCAGCAAAACTACTCAATTGAATAAGAGCTGCAAGATGAAATAAATAGGCTATGACCTCTTATTATCAAGAGACAGGTCCAAAATTTGATGGAAGCAAGTATTAACACACACACTCTCAGGAATTTGTTGCTGTGATACATATATATGCTTTGTCTTTTCTAAAAAGTTGCTGTCTTCCTGTTTACACTCAATTGTTTTCTTATCCCATAACTACCAATATTTTTTAATCTCTTCTCAGACCCAAATACAAATATCTATAAAACCTCATAAGTTAGTAAGAGATTTCCAAAGTAGGAAAATAAATTTTTGGAGGGAGAAGTAATAATTTTTTATTATGCTTAGTTACAGCTGGAAGGTGAAGACAAGCTTTTGGACTCCAGACATCTTTAAATGGATGAGATTTTATGGTTTTTTTTAATATAGAATGTCAAGCTAAATGCATATTGGAAGTGATTGTTCTTCACAGATGCAAATGCTATGTTTGACCTAGTCTAAGGTTGACTGTAAGGCCTGTTTTCTTCCTCCTTTCTTTCCACAATCACCTCCCTTCACTCTCTTCCTAGAGATCATATTGCCTTGTTGATGCAGGGAAAAGCTAACAACATTCTTCAGTCAACTAATTTCCCATCAGGTCACAGAATTAATGAAATTCGACCCTCGGCCTCATGATCAAGCACAGGAGACCCATCAGAGGCTGCTACATTGTGGCTCGGCAGTATGGACCAGAATGTGAAGTTGCATTTTCTGTTTAACTTAGTTACAGTAATTACTTAGAAAACTGAGAGTCCTAAGACTATTAACCCTTCCAGAGTTCAGGAGGGAGAGGCAGGAAACAGAGGAAGAATTAGAAGTAGGACACAAATCCAACCTGGGTACCCAGACTGTGGACTTCAGTGTCCAACAGTTACAAATTTCAAGTTCTTATGTTTTAAAATTCACTTGGTAAGCTTCCCTCAGGGAAAAGGATTGACAGGCTAGGGATGATTATTTTGTAAAGTGATAACAACCTCACACCACTAAACGTGTATTTCCATCTTTAGTCGGCGCTATAGTCAGCGAAAGAAGTTATAGTTCTCCCGTTCACATATATTGGTTTCACTCTATGAATTTATAATACATCACCGGGTCCAAAAACCTCCTCTGGCAGCTGGTCAGTTTCTGTATGAAACAGAAAGAACTATTTCAATCCAAAGCTACTTTTTGAAGCTTTTCCAAAATACATATATGAATAAATCTGTAAGAGGTCAGAAGAGAATGGAGATGTCTGTTTCAAGACTGGCACAGCAGAATCAGTTAGTTTCCAGTTATTACAAAGAATAAAAATTGAGACCTTCTTAAAAATGTGTCATTATTCACTTAAAAAGAAAGATACAGTTATCACTAAAAAAAATTGTCATTACATTCACATGCCAGATAGCATGAAAATCCTGTATTAACATGCTGAAGTATTTCACAGAATCACAGAGTGGTTTGGGTTGGAAGGGACCTTAAAGACCATCTAGTTCCAACCCCCCTGCCATGGGCAGGGACACCTTCCACTAGACCAGGTTGCTCAAAGCCTCATCCAGCCTGGCCTTGAACACTTCCAGGGATGGGGCATCCACAGCTTCTCTGGGCAACCTGTTCCAGTGCCTCACCACCCTCTACAAGAAGTGAAGAACTTCTTCCTGATTTCTATTCCACATTAACAAAAAAGAAAAAAAACACACATGCAAATTTAAAAAGTGAAAAGAATTTATATTTAAATTTATATTTAAGAATTTAATCTTAAAACAATTTCCTGATCACAAGTATAGACATTAGAGTTTAGCTGAGTTGTCTTAATACAGGCATCACTGAAGATACTTCCACCCCAAAACTCAGCTTAAGGAATTGCTGTATCAAGTGAGAATATCAATTTCTTCCCCTCAGTTTGGAACCATGGGTTCTCAAGCATTTCTCACAGAGGTAGTGTCTGTTTCAGTACTCCCCATGTACGCCTGTCCAAACCAATACTAGTTTTGTAATACTAAACAGAACCTAATAAACAAATTTTATTTCTAATGCAGTCAGCACACTTCAAGTCAGCTCCAAGGGTGAAGTCACAAATGATTTAGCAGCCCAGTGAAGGGGCTGGGAAGGAAATGTTTATTGCTCCCACCAAAAGAAACACAGAAACATTCATCCTACATTATGTTTGAATCAGAGCTCTATATTTGTACATGAAAAATCAACACTATGGAAAAAAGGAAAAAAACCTCCCAAACTCTTATACCCGATAACGTGACCTCTTTTCATTAATGGCTTCATGTAGTATTGACTGGATAATGCACAGACTTTAAGTATTTAAATCAATAGTGCAACCATATTTTCAGCTCCCTTGTGTTTGCAGAATAGTTAATGAGAGAAGATAAAACACGATTTGCCTCCCTAGACTTATTCTATAGTCTGTTTTATCACTATCATGCCATTCGCCTATGTTCTAAATTTTAACTCACTGAAACATCCCTAAAATTTTCATAAGAAGGCATATTAAAGTTGCTTTATGCTCAGAATAAAATAATCTATTTTTACTTTGTTCTCAAGATAATAATTTGTTAGATAGTATTAATTTCATAGTCTTAACATTTCCTTATTTTCTTCTGTCAAAACATAATACTAATTAGCAGCATATTAATAGCATTATAGTGGTTCTACTTAGCAGTCGTTTAGAGCTATTATTAAATGAAAGCTGGTGTGTTTGTCTAAAAGGGGTGTATAGCCTGCATTCAGCTGGCTGGGTGGATGAGTAAGTGTAGCATCCTGCTGACTATGCAACAAAACAGGACCAAGTCATCATGACATTACAGGTCTTAACATAATGCTACTACAGAAGCTGGCAATACTTACTCTTCCGTTGAAGATGTTAATTTTCCTGCACTTTATAACTCCACAAAAAAATATTCAGAGTTCAGAATAACCTATAACAGCATATTAAATTACACATAACTATTCACATCTGGTCTATCCCCTAAGCATTTCCATTGTCAGCCTATACTTAGGCCATTTGTTGCGTATGACTGTTACATAAGTGTTTCATCTATGTCAAAATAAATATTGATATAGGGTAACCACTGATACATATGTTTCCAGCATTCTACTCAAACAGAACAACACTACTCTTAAGTAGCAACTTGCACTTCTTTTCCTGACAAAAATTTAAAGGCCTCAAAACACAGAACTGACAGAAGTAAAAAAACCTCACGATGTTTCATTAATTTTAGTATTATATTATTAATGATTATTTGGTAATGTTAAAGCCCAAGAAATTAATTCAATTATCCGGAAAAATTCATTGTAATATACCTTTAAAAAAAATTCCTTGCAGGTGCTTACAACAATTCTACTGTCAGACCTTTCAATACAAAATCATGTCTTCAAGGATGGATGTCTTCAAGGCCAGGCTGGATGAGGCTTTGAGCAACCTGGTCTAGTGGAAAGTGTCCCTGCCCATGCCAGGGGGGTTGGAACTAGATGGTCTTTAAGGTCCCTTCCAACCCAAACCATTCTATGAAAATCATGTTCCTGCACAAATGCATTATGTGGAGAGGGATACCTGTGTATGTACATATGTAATTTTCATCGACTTGTCAAGCTTTTCTGTGGCATTTTTGTTACACCTAGTAAAATCCTCCCAGTGCATACGAATTGCCACGCACTAAAAGCTGAGAATGCATTTTGTTAAACCCTGTGAAGCGCTATTTCCTCTATTAATAAATTAAAGGAAGTAGCATAAAACTCACAGGACTGAATTCTGCTCAGAGCTACCTGGGCTATTTGGACAAACCAATATAGCTTTTTGGCAAAATGTCGTGTTCGTGAAACTCTTTCCATGAATAACAGAGCTAGAAGATGCAGAATACAGATTTCTTCATGCAATGACTGGGTGTGCTAACATGCATTCTAGATAGACTTGTGCACAAACTACCAGGCTTTTAGCAACTGGAGGCAATCTGATTATTTTCCCTGGAACTCCCTTCCCAAGCAAACACAGTTTTCTGCATCCCTTTTACCTGCCTTCCAAAAGTTACAATAAGCAATAATTGGCATGACCAGTTCATGCCCTTCCAATTGCTTCCTGCACTACCACCTGTCCTAACATTTGGGGAACAGTAATCCCATTTTGATCTAGTGGAAGTTGTGCAAAGCATATCTGCTATTCACGGACAGCTCAACATGTCATTCTGAAAAACAAAATACACACCAGGGTTCTGAAGGTTTCTCTGCTATAATTACAGCCTGTTTTAATTTATCAATGAAACTAATGAACTAGTTATCACAAACTGATAATTCTATGCAAGTTAACAGTCAGCAACACCAAGCTTTATGAGCTACACATCACACAAACATATACGTAGTTCTGGGTGTTTTTTTGTGGGGTGTTTTGGAGTTTTTGTTTGTGGTGGGTGGTGTGGTTTTGTTTTTTTTTTAAAGGCTCCCAGGACCGACCTACCTGAGCAGGAAAAGAAAAAAGAAAATAAAAAAGCATGCTCTTATAAGCTAATGTTCACTAGCCTAATTAGTTAGGCTAAGTAACACAGCACTGAGGACAAGGTAATTTGAACAGTACTTCACTTGGCAGCTCATGCAATCCTACCCATTGTAGCAAATCTAGGTTGGAGTCTTCATTTCTTCACCTTTACTGCTGTTTTAAATTGAATTTATCAGGACTTAATTGAGACTCAATTAACATAACATAAGGCTAACCAGCACCTGCTCTGTTTAACTGTTTGAACTGGTTTGAGGCATTAGTCATCACAAAAATTCCTTCCCCACATGCCACCGCTTCCCAGGAAAACCGAAAAATGCCAATCATTTATTAAAAAAAAAAAAAAAAGGAAAAAGGGAAGGGAGAAGGAAAAAAAAAGTAGTGGAGAGAAAATAATAATGATCAAATTGGTAACCAAAATCAGGAAAGGCAATGAAACAAAAGCATTTGAACTTTCAGCTCTTTGTAAGGATGAGAGTATTCCAGGGAAAGGATCCTGATGGGGAAATGGTGAAGGAAGGGGGACTCTGCCTCAGAGAGACCAGGTATCTTCATCCTGACTAGCACAACGACTCTTACGAAGAAATTGTCAACAGCAATAATAATGAACAGCAAAATTACCTTGTTTTATTAGGCCTTTGCTTTAAAATAAAAAAATCTGCTAAACTGTAAACTGTTATGAGCCACTGAGGCCCCCAAAAAGACTGAAGCAACCAAATGTAAAATGTAGGAAACAATTTAAGACCTACTCAAAAAACTCCTACTTACAATGCCTGTGAGTTTGTCAGGCCTTAAATTTTCATTGCATCTCCTCTCCCAACACCAAATGGTGCAACAGTGTACATTCCCAGATGATCTGTGTCCTTCACTGAAGAAAGCATGCCAATGGCTAAGTTCTTTGAGGATTTGAAAGCTAAACAGTTTGTCTGATATCAGTAGATTTGTCTACTTTGCACACTCCTCCCCCGCACACACCCCGAGCTCAGCACAAGACACAGCAATCTCAGACACTTTCCACCTCGGTGCCATTGGCTATCTGCGTAATAGCTTGTTGGTTACCACACTCAGACTATGTGGGAGGCCTGGGTCCTATTCCTGCCCCCACTTGACAGGATTAGAATTCCGGTTTTTCATTCCTTGGACTACAGCTCACCCACCCACCACAGGTCATGGAGCCAGATATTCAAACAAGCCACAGAAAACAGGTTTTTACCTGCAAATACCTAACTCCCTTGGTATCAACGCATCACAATGGTGGTATATCACCACTGCACTATATAGCTAATTTATAATATTTCATCTTGCACGGCTCTTTACAAAATGAACTGTCACTTATGTTATCCCTGACCTAGAATGCTACAGCACACCAGATACAGGAACCTTTTATTTTTTTTTGAGGCAGAATAAAAGTCAGTGATTTTAATGGTTAGTAAAGTCCTGCGGTTTGATGTTTCCATTATTTTTGCTTCCTAAGTTCTCGCAGATGAGTTTATATACAAGATACATGACCATAAAGACTAAGGGGGGAAAAAAATTGAAAAAACACTGTAATTAGCAAATATTGTGTGGTTCTTATAAGCAAGGAAATAATTCTTCAAGGGAGCATTGTGAAGAGAACACATTTGGTGCAGTTCATAAATGCATTTAATGAACTCCATCATGGATCTTATGACTAATATGTTAAAGAACTTTCAGGTGACCTTGATTTAACTGCATAATTCACTGTTATTCATAAGTTACCATAAAGCAATATTCTTGGTGAGTCAGAAATTTCCTATATTAAATTCCAGGGTAAAATGTGGATCTGTAAATATTGATTCACTATTTATATGCAGTTTTTTTCCAGATCTGCAGTTTGTGAATAGTTATCTCATAAAATCTTCAACTTTTAAGTCATGGATTGATGAGTCTTTTTATAGTATCTTACTTTGCACAAGACTAGAAACATCACAAGCTCCATAAAATTAGGTGCTTTGCTCCTCTTTTGTACCTTATCTGAGTCAAACAGCACTGAAATTCTGGGTCTTTATGAGTGAATAACTACTGTTTTAATGGAGAAAAAGAACAAAAAGTCCAGATTTTGGTTTACTGAATCTTGACAGAACCACAGTATTTAAAATGTAGCAAATTAGAATACATTAAGTTACAATGAGAGGATAGAGATGCTGTATCTTACTTTTTCCCTCCTTTCATTTAATTCAGTATTTTCAGTGTATGCTGTTACACATTATGGAAACAATTTCAATACATCCATATTCTTACTGACCTCTTAGTAATTTTATAGCTAAAGATTGACACTAGCTATGTTCACCTGAAATCAGCAGACAGTTCAGATCATTCTGTGCTTTATTCATACCAGACTTATGCTTAAAAACTAACTTCCAATGGAATTTATTCAAAAGACTGTTATTTTCCCCTCTTCTGTAAGTTTACTTCAGGAAACGTAGCTAATGTGTAAGGAAGTCTTCAATCTTCCCAATAAGTAGAACGAAGTGAAGGATATTGTGTGTGCAGGACTTTGGTTTCACATATGGCAGAAGATATTAAATTGAAATTCAGAAATATGATACACAGCTGAGAACTGTGCAATGTAGAGAGGCTTCAGGACAAGCTACACTGCCAGATGTTCCTACTTTATCTGATGTGATTCTTAAGGTTTTTTTTATCCATTCCGTAGGATACACACTACATGGTTTCTTGTTGGGAACTTGTCCAAGATTGGCGATATAATCATTCTTTCTTTGAAGTATCAGAACAAACTTGCTATGTCTGCGTCTTTTAGGTGGAAGGAATTTCATCCCTTGCTAAATCGTGTATCCTATGTAGCTGTAGGATGGCACATTTCAGCAGAGAATTCAGACAAAGCTACATGGCTGTAAGATATCATTGCAAACAAACATGAATCTAGTTGTCTGTGCACGCGGTCTACTGGAATGTGCCTGTATTACCACGGTAGCTATTGGAAGAGCTTGCTTTCCTTTCCTTAAAATACAGATATTTAGGTTTTTTCCTTTTCTCTGATATATCTCGAAGCAAGTATATTAAAGTGTCAATCACTAGAATTTGCAATAAACCTCAAGCTATCCCAAATTGACAACTTCCCAGCAAGTTATAAAATGCAAACATGTAACAACTTCAGATAAGAGTTTTGCATTAATTGCAATTCGAGGGTATAACGATTTAATAAATCTTCTCAGTCTAAAGAGGGTAACTTATTTTAGCTGTGACTCAGCAGTAAGACTGCATAATCTTTCCGCACCTGATAAAGCCCTCTCTCCAGGAAAAGTTTTGATGAAATTTCCTGTGCAAACTGTGGGAAAATTCAGGCTGACTTCAGTGGTATTTGGTTTGTTCTCCAAGAGCAAAGCAGCCTCTGCTCTTTGCTGCTGTGTTGTAGAAGACTTCATTGCATTCAGAACTAAAACTTAAAATAGACATGCACGATAATGGTTGCTGCTTTCTTAAAAGATGTAGTTTCTAAAAATATTCACACTGCAGTGGGCATGCATTTCACATTTACTCTTTGAGAAGCAAGTAGAGATTTATTTTGTTTGGAATAATAAGACAATTAAACATTTTGTGATGATTCTTTGAATTTAAGACAAAATTTGTGATATCCCACTGAAGTAGTGCCAGATGGTTGTTAGTTGTGGTTAAACATACGTTGAATTATTAACCAAAATAAAGGTTTTCTTTCATTTCTGAAGCCATTTTACCTTGTGTCCAAATGTTAAATAATAATTTGTCATAAACTGAGCTTTCATGTGTTTATCAGGCTGTTATATACAAGAATATTTAGAAATGGAAAGGTGAAACTCTTAAAAATTCCATGTATAAGGAAGTATGTGCAAATGATGAGAGAATTAATAATAACAAACAGGCCCAAGAGAAGATCCTTCTGCTTTTACCCTTCCTTCTTTCCATTATTCAAGATTTCATCTTCCATTTTTCATCACACTGTATCAGCAGGGTCCATCCTGCCCTGTGCATGCAGGCCCTCCTACGACAGGGCCCAGGAAACATGGTTTTGCTTCCCTTGTCAGCCTAGTTATAATGACAGTAAATCTTTCTCAAAAGCAGTAGCTTTCAGGCAGCAAACAGATGTTGCTCAAAGCTGTTCAGCATGGAGAAGGGAGAGAGAAAACAGGCGCATGCATAAGACAGGAACGGGGTGTCTAGCTCTGTTCTGGATACGCTTCACACTATGTTCTCCGTATGCTCTTAGAAAAGTGCATGTGAAGCCAGAAACCAATACGACAAGAAGTTGCACGACGGTCAACAGTAAACCTATTATAACTGCCCCTAAATATAGCATATTCCTGGAAGCCAGCAGCAAACGACACTGTGCTGAGTAACACGCTCCTCACTGCTGCTTTTCCCTTGGCTTTGTAGGGCCACAGGAGGCAAGTTCTCTGCAGTATTGGTGCAATGATAATCATCACCCCACAGCTTTCCCCATTAAAATTCAATTGCAATTCAGTGGGGAAGCTGTGGGGTCTCAACTGGTGGCACTGTAAAATCTCACCTCAGCAGTCTGTAGGGAGCCCAGTGGAAGATATCAGTGTGGCCAAAATAACCTTCTAAAAGCAGGTAACATTAGATGATCACAATCAACAATCACCCTTTCCACAAATTAACAAGGTAATCACTTCAAAAGACTTGAAAAATCTTTTAGAAAGTGAATTGCAGATATGAACTAAAAGTGAGTTTAAGCATCGAGGATCCCAGTTGAGATTCTCCTTGTCAACCAAATCAAAAGCCACCATTTTCTTTAAAAATCTAAACAGAAAAATTCAATAATTAAAAATATTAAATGGTAAAACCCCAATACTGTCAGCTTCAGTTAGCCTAGAGATGGCTGATGAAACAATTAATCCAGAATTTAACTGGGAAAAGATTTGAGAGAGTTTTTCACACAAACACATAGTATTATATGGAAAGTATTTCCACAAGGAAACAAATACTAAGCTTTAAATATATATTGTTGGAATAGAAAACCACTCGTATTGGGTTTGCACGGCAAGGTTTTGGTAGCAGGGGGACTACAGGGGTGGCAGGTGGCTTCTGTGAGAGGCTGCGAGAAGTCTCCCCTATGTCTTAGGGGGCCAACGTCAGCCAGATAAAAGATGGACATGCCGCTGGCTGAGGCTGAGCCACTCAGTGACAGTGGCAGCGCTGCCGGGACAGCATGTATAAGAAACGGGGGAAAAAACCAAAAATTGCATGGAACAATAGCAGCAGAGAGAGGATTTAGAATATGTGAGAGAAACAACTCTGCAGACACTAAGGTCAGTGGAGCAAGAGAGGGAGAAGATGCTCCAGGTGCAGGAGCAGAGATTCCCCATCAGCCCATGGTGCAGACCATGGTGAGGCCGGCTGTGCCCTGCAGCCATGGAGGGTCACGGGGGAGCAGAGACCCTCCTGCCCAGGTTGAGCCCAGGAAGAAGAGAGGGGTGGGAGGAAGGTTTTCGAAGATTTGGTTTTATTTCTCATTACCATATTCTGATTTTGATTGGCAATAAATTAATCTTGCCCAAGTTGAGTCAGTTTTGCCCATTACAGTAACTGGTAAGTGATCTGCCTCCGTCCTTCTCTCGACCCAGGAGCCTTTCATTACATTTCCTCTCCCCTGCCCAGCTGAGGAAGGGGGTAGCAGAGTCACTTTGGTGGGCACCTGCCTCCAGCCAGGGTCTACCCACCACACCAGATCAGGCTAATTTTTGAGACTGAGGCCTGTCAATGTCTGCCGAACCCAAACTGCCCACGTGCAACTCAGGCATGGAGACAGTAGGGCTGTTGCTACTGTCAGTTGTTAGGACAGTTTTAGCTTAAATGGAGCTTCAGTCTGAATTAATACAGAAGTTCATGTAGCCTTAAGATTCAGTATGGAAAGAACACAAAAAATGTTAATATTTTCAAGTTTAGTAACAAACTATGAAATGTAAAAAAATTTGCATAGTTTTAAAATAAATTCTGCTGATACAGAAGGTGATTATAGAATGGTCCTTTTGTTCCCCAGTAAAAGACTGAAGTATGAATTCATTCCTTTTTAAGGATATTCCGTAGCAGTGCCTCACAATTTCAATCTTAGATCTTTTCCATTTCCTAAATCTGGATCAGCATATGTCAAAGGAAGAAATTCCATTAACATATACAATCTTTCACCACCTTTGAATAAATATGCCATAAATCTTCATTCCAGCTCATAGGATCACATCCAGGATCTCTCTCATTGATGAAGACAGCTACTAAATAAAATCAGGAAAACTAGCAAAATTCATATGGTATATATGAAAACTTAAGAGATCCTATGCACTTTCAGGGCTGCTAGGGAACTATAATATTTATACCAGAGAAGTAAGACAGAGAATTTGGGAAAGACTTTTTCTAAGATACAGTGAATAATTATAATACAATAAAAAGGTGAGTGTAACAGATTTCAGTTTATCACTTAAGAAAAAAAACCACAAAGACAAAACCAGGAGCAGCTCTCATAGTTGCTCCTTCCCTGGCCTCTTTGTCTCTTCAAAATGTAAAGTATTTATATAAGGGTTTTGTGTTTCACTTTTCTTAAGTGTGCAGAAGAAAAAGGTGGGGTTTATAATTTTTGTGTCTTCAAAGGATACATACTTTTTCCTTAACTTTTTTCAATGAATGACAAGTAAATTCAGTTGATCTAACAAAGGATGCAGTCACAGGTGCAAGACAGACATTACTTGTACAAAGGACTTTATAATGCTAAAGCCTCTAAACTTGTCTGTAACACAGCTTGACAATGTTTGACTAATGCCATCTAACTTATGTAGCCTAAAAATTATGCATTTGATTGAAAATTATTTTTAGGCTCCTAAAGATTCTACTAGATGAATCTGGACAGACAACTTTGAGGAAAAAATATAAATCCATGATAAAGGAATTTATAAAGGAATTTTATAAAAAATTTATAAATTTATAAATGTATGTATGAAATGGGGAGATTAGAGCATCATGATCTCTTACTGATTTTCTCTCTTTTACCAAAATAAAGAAAACAAAAAGAAAAATGCTTGACTTGGGAAAGAAGTTTAAGAAAGAGTTAATGGTTTTGGGGCATGTGTCCTGCCCCAAATGTATGTGTCCTTGTGTAAGGAAAGGGCTCATGGAGAACTGATGAAGCACAATAGGTTTGCCCAAGTTCTCAATCCTTTCTACAGCCTGGCTTAGGGAGTACTTCACTGTGTGTTCCATTTTCTGGGTTGTATCCCTGCCTACCCACCTCTCCATGTTTGAGCTACAGAGAGTGGCTGGGTGCCCAGCAGAAGCTGCTGCCTCCAGGACAGCGGTGTCCTAACCCCATGTGCTCAGCCAGGCCTCACAATTACCAGCATTGAAAGCTCACCATGCCACATACTATTTATTATGCTCTTATGAGGACCTATTTCCATATCAGAACCAGGTTAATTTTGAGTATGGCTTTGACCTGGATCACAGCCAGCAGAAAGTTTCCTTCTATTTCAACAGGGCTGTCTCAGGCCAAATGAGACTAGTAATCAGAAACTGCCAACAGCCCCAGTCTCAGGAAATTAATATTGAAAGATGAAAGACAAGACCCAATATTTGTAAGGAAACTGTATGCTACAAATGACGTATCTACTGAGTATGTGTGGGTTTAAAGAAAATCAGCTCTCTCCTCTTCTGCCTCTCCAATACAAATATTTTCACCACTCAAAATTTTTATAGACTATTTTTTCCATTAGTCAATGTTACAACAACTGTCTTTCAACATGTACTTTCTAACCCTGTCACACTAGTGACTGAGCTTTCAGTAACATCTATGCATGAGTGTGGAAGATTTGTGAAGGGAAGAATTATAGCAAGAGCAGTTCTGGTGTTCTTAAATTAAAAGCTGAATTCTACTCCAGGGAACTATACTTTTTTAAACATGAGACAGAACCTTGCTGCTCTTCAGATATCTCAATTGCAGAGACTACTGACTACGGTGTATGTAACACTGATACAATTACTTAGCGAGAGAGGCAATCAATAAAACAGAATATATCGGAAAATAAGCATAGACGCTCTCAAAATTATTCCCAACAAGAGGCACTGCCTACCAGAGATCAGAGTCACATAGAACAATCAGTTATTTATATAAGCATTATCTATTGAAATACATAGCTGATCTGCCAGTTCATGAAGAGACACATGATCCTCACCATTTGAAGCAACGGGGACTCACCAAAAAATAGTTTCACTTCTAATCATGCATAAGAAAAAAAGATAGGTTATGAGACCAGAACTGAAAGGGCTCCTAAAAAACTCCAACAAAACGCCACAGGAATTAAAGTTAGAAAATGCAGCACGATGCTCCTCAAAGTCACGACAATTGTTATGACCAAATAGATAGAGACCCACCCCCTAAACTTGGTTTGAAGGTACTGCTGCCTAACAACATGAATCCACTTGTCAGCTGATAATAACATAATTGGATCATCCCCTCATCCAATGATCTGGATGAGGGGACTGAGTGCTCCCCCAGTAGGTTTACAGACAAATTCCACTGTTGGGTGGAATTGTTGATCCCCTGAAGGGTAGGAGAGCCCTGCAGAGGGACCTGGCCAGGCTGGATCGATGGGCTGAGGTCAGTTGGATGAGGTGCAACAAGGCCAAGTGCCAGGTCCTGCATTTAGGTCACAACAACCCCAGGCAGCACTACAGGCTTGGGGAAGAGTGGGTGGAAAGCTGTCAAGCA